>NC_080175.1:97203948-97353948 GCF_950295315.1 Erinaceus europaeus
AGGATGTTTACATATTCTTATTTCCTGGATCCAATTAGATAGAAACGTAATAATACAATTCCTTGTTCTTGGACTAAGATGGTTGTAAAAGGCAAGTAAATGTACACGGTTAGGAATTTTGTCTCTCCTCTTCGAGGCAAAAAGATTTTATTGGATTGTCATGGTGTATTTTCTATGTTTTTCTATTTTCATATTCTGGTTTCTCTGGAACATAGAGTTGATATTTGAAAAGAATATACTCTACGTGTGTCATCACACAGATAGTATATATTAGATTTATTGACATTAGGTCATTACCTTTCATATTTTGGATGAAATAGCATTCTAATAGTTGCTCATTTTTCCACATATTAATTAGATTTTTAACTAAGTCTATTCTTACAATGATTAACATATTTCCCTTCATAGCTAGATGAATATCCAGTCAGTGTCCCAAATTTAATCATGAATGTGAGTCATAGAGTGAATATGAATAAATCACGGAGCTAGAAATAGACTTCTTCTCAGTGCAATTTAAAGGGAACGCCCAAAATCTCAAAGTTTTAACACAAGTCCTGATAAATCCAGGATTTGAGATGTTGGTCTACATTCATTTATTTCACTCACTCAGCCTGTTCTCTTTTATAAAGATTAGGAATCATTTTTCACAATTTTCTTTGGCTGCCACAATATTATTTTGTCATCAGTAACCCCGAAAACACAAATGCAAGCCCTATTTTTCTTTTTTAAAATGTGTGTTAGTTATCTTGAAGAACTTATTTATGAGAAAGATAGGAGGAGAGAGAGAAAGAACCAGACATCACTCTGGCACATGTGCTGCTGGGGATTGAACTCAGGACCTCTTGCTTGAGAGTCCAATGCTTTATCCACTGTGCTACCTCCCTGATCACTGTATTAGTCATTTTGAATTAGTGAGTTAATAGTAGATAAGTGTTATAAAATTACAGGGACATAACTCCATGCCATACCTACCACAAAAGTTCTGTATCCTCCCACCTCCCCCTCCAGTGATAACCACCACACCACAGCTCTCATGAAGACAATTTGCAATGTGGCTCCTTTTTTTTTTTTTTTTCAATTTCATGTGTTTCAAGTGTCTGTATTCTGTATATATATATATATGGAAGACACCATAAGCAGTTGCCTTTAGTCTCTTCACTTACTTCTCAAAGTAAATATTTGGGAGCTACTTTCTGCCCTGATCCAGCTTTCTAGTCTGATTCTCAACTCTTGACACCATCTTCCCAGACAATACTTTTAGTCCACCTGCATGTCAGATATCAGACTCGGGCAAAAATTACTGAAGTCATAAGCCCCTGGGGTCATACCAACAATAGATTGCCTAGCTTCTTCCCTGCACGAAGACCCTTAATTTCATGTGCTCCATTCCTACATTTGGGTGCCCGTTTATCGAACAGTTTTCTGTATATCTTACTGCCTTTTAGCCACCAAGCTGCAGATGCTACCGTAACACCGTCCTGACCCCTCTGGGCAGATGACCTCACTGAGTGTCCTGGAATCGCACCTCTCCAGAACCCTACTCCACTGGGGAAAATTAGAAACAGGCTGGGAGTATGGCTCAACATGCTGGTGTCCATGTTCAGCAGAGAAGCAACTACAGAAGCCAGAACTCCCACCTTCTGCTCCCATAAAGAATTTGGGTCCATCCACCCAGAGGGATAAAGAACAGAGAAGCTTCCAGTGGAGGGGATGAGACATGGAACTCTGGCAGTGAGAACTGTATAGAATTGTAGCCCTCTTTTCGTACAATTTTTACAATTTTGTTAATCATGATTAAAATTTACTAATGAAATTATATATATATATATATATATATATATGTATATATATACCCTGTCCTCTGAGTTAAAATGACTACCTCCTGTTTTTCAAAATGCGAGTTAATTCATACATTTTTCTTATTTCTTTTCAATTTTTCTAGGTATCTGGATCATATTTTTAGGTCTGAATTGATTGTTCTAATGCGAGGGAAATACTGCTGTTTTGCTTGATACTGTGTTGGGCATTAACGATACTCTAACAATCACTAGCCCATTATTATGTGTCTTTTGCCAATGGATAAAGGTTTCTTATTCATATTTTGGAAAAAAACTTAAGTAACATAATAGGAGAAATGAATAAATCTGAATAAACTGTCTATTCTCATTTTATTTTTTTTAAATAAATAGTTCTTTTTAATTTTTTTTATATTTTTCCCTTTTGTTGCCCTTGTTTTTATTATTGTTATTGATGTCGTTGTTGTTGGACAGGACAGATAAAAATGGAGAGGAGGGGAAGACAGAGAGGGGGAGAGAAAGACAGACACCTGCAGACCTGCTTCACCACCTGTGAAGCGACTCCCCTGCAGGTGGGGGAGCCGGGGGCTTGAGCCTGGGGCTTAGGCCAGTGCTTGTGCTTTGCGTCACATGCGCTTAACCCGCTGTGCTACCAGCCAACTCCCCTCTCATTTTCTTTATCATCTGAACCCTGGCCCCCAACTAGGAAGAGACTTGCTTTTATCCGGCAGGGTTCTGAGCATCAGGCTAGACACATTGAATATTGAAACCAGTGAAGAAATAGATTATTGTTCTCTAGTGTTTCTTTTTAATTTTTTTAACCTTGGGATGGGAATTGATGCTGGTAACAATACAGTGGTTTGCTAGATATCGTGTTAAAGAAAGGAGGCCAACTTGGCAGGACGTGGTTTTCTTCAGTGTGTATAGCCGATGCTTAAGGAGACGTGTAGGGAGGAGCCTCGGTTCTGCAGCTCAGATAAAAAGATAGATCTTGAAGACCAAAGAGAGGATAAGTCACAGAGATGGAAGAGTGAAGGGCAAGAGAAACAAGATGGCTATACGCTTCTCTTTGGAGCGAATTAAAAATGGTCCATGGAGCTGAATAACTACAGGCAAACAGAAATCCAGGTCGGAGATGGAGAAAAACATACATGCTGACCGTGTTGATTTGGAAATCAGCAGAATGCCGGAAAACATTTTATAGTGGCAGCTCTCTGAAATTTGTATTAGAAGTCCTTTCAAGTTCCTTTCATTTTGTCCCAAAAGACACGGTGTCATCCTTTTGGTTGTGGGGTGGTGGCAGATTAGTGATCCACTGAGTGTGTGTTCCATAACTATCTATCCAGTTGTCGTCTGACGGACACTGAGGCTGCTTCCGTCCCTTGGCTATTGTGAATAAAGCAGCTATGAACTTAATGGTGCATATGTCCCATTGATTTAGTGTGTTAATGGACTTTGTATTCTTAGGAGTAATATTTTTGTATCCTAAAGTAAGGTAGCTCCACTTTTGCTTGAGGTGAATAATGCCTATTGAAGTAGGTAAGGACAGGAAAGACAACTATTGGATGGTTTAGTTCATAAGTGGAATATACTGGGGCCAGGAGGTAGCACAGCTGGTTAAGCACATACGTTAAAGTGCTTAAGGGCCTAGGTTTGAGCCCCTGGTCCCCACCTACATGGGGGAAGTTTCACGAGGGGTGAAGCAGGGGTTCAGGTATCTCTCTCCCTCTCTATCTCCACCTTCCTTCTCAATTTCTGGCTGTCTCTATCCAATAAATAAAAAAAGATAAACTTTAAAAACAAAAGTGGAATGTACTGAAACCCATCAACTTGCAAAAAAAGATAAAAACACATGTCAAACAGTCTCTAGGATTTTGTGAGAACTATAGTCATTGTCATTGGGAGATGGGGAAGGATTGAGAACTTTGGTAATATGTGCAGTGCAGAACTGTGCACATGTCATCATGTTCTGTTTTGTTTTTTTCTCCAGAGTTATGGCTGTAACTCAGTGTCTGCACTACAAATTCACTGCTCCTGGAGGCTATTCTTTTCCCTTTTGTTGCCCTTGTTGTTTATCATTGTTTTTGTTGCTGTTATTGCTGTCATTGTTGTTGGATAGGACAGAGAAAAATGGAGAGAGGTAGGGAAGACAGAGAGGGGGAGAAAAAGGTAGACACCTGCAGACCTGCCTCACCACCTGTGAAGTGACTCCCTTTTCATGCCAGTCCTTGCGCTTTGTGCCATGTGTGCTTAACCCACTGCGCCACTGCCCAGTCCCCCTTTTTATTACTTTAAAAAATTTACTTATAAAATGGAAATACTGACAAGGCCATAGGATAAGAGGGGAACAGCTCCACAAAATTCCCACTACCAGAATCCCATATCCCATTCCTTCCCTTGAAGTAAAAACAGGCAGAAAATGTGAGTTATAAGAAACAGTTGAACACAAGAGTGGAGAAACCCAAAATATTAGAGTAAGTTCACTTAATGGCCAGATAGACAATCTTTTTCAGCAGAAAGAAATCACACAAAGTGATTTTCCAAAGTTGCCAAGTATATGCACAGCTGTGATGATCTATAATGAGGATTCTGGAATGGTTAAGAAAAATGAACTCCAGTTTCTAGGATGTTTCTTTTCTGCTTTCCTAACACAACGTGACCCACTTGAGACTTACTGTTGTAGAGTGTGGTTAGAGCCCTTCCAGCTCACCACATGCCGGCAGTTCAAAGACAACAAACAGTCACTCGCTTCAAGATTCTGCAAAGCAAACGTCAAAGAAAGCTCAAGCTTTTAATATTCAGGTATTTTTATTTTATTATTTTTATATTTTTAAATTACAGAATTACATGTCGATGGGGTTTGAGTCCACACCATTCCTACCACCAGAGTTCTGAGTCTTTATTCTCCTCCCTGCAATCCACCACAGTTCCCCTAAGGTTTCAGACATGGGCCAACCATCTTCTCTACAACTATCGGTCCCCATTTACACATAGTTGCCCCTTCTTTTTCTGATTCAATCCTCTCTTTCCCTCTAAGCCACTCATAACTTCCTCCATATGTCTCTCTTTTTCCTTCACTTTCTCTGGGTGCTGATGGAGCTGGAGGGCAGAGTCCTCTTATCTTCATCCTGTCACTTCTCCCCGGCTGGGAGTCTGGATCAAGGTTGCTTATGGGGAGAGCAAAAGGTAGGCATCCTAACATCTGTAGCAGCTTCTCCATTGAGCATGGGTGTTGACAGGTCGATCCATACTCCCAGCCTGTCTCTGTCTTTCCCTAGTGGACCAGAGCTCTGAAGAGGAATACTCAAGTATTTTTAATACTGAGGCCCAAACTGTCTATCAGCTCTATTTCATTCATTCTCCACCAAATTCCACCTCCATACCAACTATCACCTTCTCTGTGAAACCCTGCTATTTTCTCAGACTGAGGTCATTCCTCTGAATGCTAAGAATTTGCAAATAAAATCTGCTTATCAGTATCTCAGATTTTATTGTCTATATTCCTGTTTCTCCTACTAGGTTGAGTACGACATTCTAGCCAAGACTGCCTTAGCAGAGCTAAACACTCTTTGCACTAGTTGATGAAGCATATGCCCCACTCACTATGACATTATTTCTAGAGCTGCCTCCCTACACCAAGCTGTAGCTTTCTGAGGGGAAGAGGTAATTTTTTTCAGTCTTTGCCCATAGTAATAAAATTTTTTTAAAAAGGCAAAATGAGCTGGGCCCATCTCATCTGTCATGAATCTGTCATGTGCAAGATGTGTACTAAACTCCCGATGATTTTGAAAAAGTTTCAAACTTTTAAAATTTCAATTAAGGGGGTAGTTAGCATAATGGTTATGCAAGTAGACTCTCAAGCCTGAGGCTCCAAAGTCCAGGTTCAATTATCTGTACCACCATAAGCCAGAGCTGAGCAGTGCTATGGTTAAAAAAAAGAAAAGGAAAAAAAAAAAGGTGGGGAGAGAGAGAGGCAGGCGGTGGCACATTTGGCTAAGCACACGGAGTACTAAGCACAAGGACCTGCCAGAGAATGTGTTCAAGCCCCCAGCTCCCCACCTGCACAGCGATGGCTTCACAAGCTGCAAAGCAAGTCTGCAGGTGTCTTTTTTACTCTCTCCCTGTGTCCCTCTCCTCTTTCAACTTTTCTCTGTCCTATCCAATAAAATGGAAATAAAATAAAATAAAAAAAGGTGGCCAGGGGCAGTGGATTCATAGTACCAACACTGAGCCCCAGCCATAATCCCTGAGACAAAAAAAAAAAAAAAAAAAGATTGAATGTGTAAGTGTATGTATTTCTGCAATGTGACACTGACCCTGTCATTTGGAAAAGAGTTAGCATCATATCACAATTTCAAAATGAAAAATAAAATGTGTGGTTTGTGTCTAAGTCCTTCTGCACAAGAGTGCACACTGTTTGCATCTGCAGTGGTTATTTGTGTAGATGGAGGCGACTCTGCCTAAGACCACAAGGTGCCTTCTGACATTCCTCTTGCATGGTGCCTGCAAATGAGGCTGTGCTGAGAGACTCATCATCTGCGTGGACCAGCACATGCTACAGCTGAGATGCCAGAGTAGGAGAAAGTCAGATATTGGGAGTATCCAGAACCTGGTGGCTGAAGAGAGACTTAACATACAAAGCCAAACAAATTGTTGACCCATCATAGACCTAAAGGCTGGAATAGTGCAGATGAAGAGTTGGGGGTCTCCCTTTTGTAGAGAGCTAGTAGAGAGAGACAGGCTGGGAGTATGGATCCACCTGCCAATGCTCATGTTCAGCGGGGAAGCAATTACAGAAGCCAGACCGTCCACCTTCTGCATCCCACAATGACCCTGGGTCCATATTCCCAGAGGGATAAAGAATAGGAAAGCTGTCAGGGGAGGGGATGGGACATGGAGAACTGGTGGTGGGAACTGTGTGGAGTTGTATCCCTCTTATCCTGTGGTTTTTGTCAGTGTTTCCTTTTTATAAATAAAAATTCTTCTTCTTCTAGTGTTTGCCCTTCTTCCGTAGCCAGTCAATAGCATCAGGTTGAGCCTGATGTAAATTTTCGAGACCTCCTTTGAATCTGGAGATTGGGTGCATTGGATTGACCTTCCTGTGGTGCATCTCGTGAGTACCCATTCATTGGGGAAACTGACGATCCTTCCTAGCCGACTGAATCCACACAGATCCCAGTCACTTTCAAAGCCAGCAACAATAAATAAAAATAAGAATAAAAAAAAGAAAGTCAGATATTTGACTCCTACTATTCAGTAAGTACTTACTTAGGTATTACTAAGGGGAGAGATATTAACATAGGCAAATTTTGACTGTGAAATCATTCAATCAATCTGTAGAATAGATACAGGGTATATTGTGCATTGTCTACTAACTTGGTTAGTGAAAGCCAAATGAGACACAGTGCGTATTCAAATTATTTAAATGTGCTAAAGCACTTTAATCTAAAGTCATTATATTAATTATTTCATATATAATAAAGCTGTGTTATCACAATAAAGTGACATTAACTTCCACACTATCATCAACTATTGCAATTTTAGTTATAGCATATACTTCAATTAACCATTTGCAGATTACTTGGAAATAATTTATCTTTGGTCTTTTTAACAACAGGGAAGATAAAAACACTTTGTTGCTTTGTTTTTCCATCTATATAATTTCTAGGGCTCTACTTTCTGCCTGGTACATGATCATTTCTAAATTGAAGGAGTGGCTAACTTATGGATAGTACTTGGACTAGGCAGAAATTTTGATTCAATTTGCTCTACTTCTATTCTTCTTCTTCTAGCGTTTGCCCTTCTTCCGTAGCCAGTCAACAGCATCAGGTGGAGCCTGATGTAAAGTTTCGAGACCTCCTTTGAATCTGGAGAGGTGGCAGTCGTTGACTATGTGGGTCATAGTTTGTCTGGAGCCGCAGGGGCAGTTCGGGTCATCTCTGGCTCCCCAGCGATGGAACATAGCGGCGCACCGGCCATGGCCTGTTCAATAGCGATTGAGGAGGGCCCAATCATAACGTGCTAGGTCAAAGCCGGATGGTTCCAGAAATTATCCTCATGGAG
Organism: Erinaceus europaeus; assembly: GCF_950295315.1. NCBI lineage: Eukaryota > Metazoa > Chordata > Mammalia > Eulipotyphla > Erinaceidae > Erinaceus > Erinaceus europaeus. The sequence continues at coordinate 97,211,808 of NC_080175.1, forward strand.
GAGTATAATTTGGAATCGACCAAGTGGACATGGGGGCTACGGAACCATACTGGGGCACAGTATTCTGCAGTTATTCAAAGGATCACAGTACTGATTTGATGTAAATATTAAATAGCGTAGGAGCCAGAACAGAGCCCTGGGGGAGGCCACTTGAGACAAGTCTCCATCTGCTAGACTTGTCACCCAGATGTACCCGGAATCTTCTGTTTTGGAGAAGAAACGATATAGTGTTGGGCACCCATGGAGGCAGGCATCTTAAGATCTTGGCTAGGAGACCACGGTGCCAGACCGTGTCATAGGCTGCTGTGAGATCAACAAAGACAGCACCCGTCTTTAAATTCTTCTGGAATCCATTTTCAATGTAAGTTGAGAGGGCCAGGGCTTGTTCGCAGGTAGATCTTCCTGGGCGGAAACCAGCTTGGGTAGGTGATAGGAATTTCTCTGTAAGAGGAGAAATACGTGACAGAAGCAGCCTCTCAAGGAGTTTGTAACACACGGAAAGGAGAGAAATTGGTCTATAGCTGGCGGCCAGTGTTGGGTCTTTCTTTGGTTTCAAAACCGCTATAATCTTCGCACGATGCCAAACTTTGGGCATAGACTCAGATACCAAGATGTGGGACAGGAATGAAGCGAGCCACTTCTTTGCCGCGGGGCCCAAGTTAAGAATGAGTTCTGGGGTGATGTTATCATAGCCAGCAGCTGTTCCCGGTTTAACCCTCTTCAAAGTGTCTTCCAGTTCAGACAGTGTAAAGGGAGAGAGTTTTGGAGATGGACAAGATAACCGGAAGTGGGATGACCACTCGTGGGAAATTTCTCTTTTCCAGACTGGGTCGATCTTAGCACGTCCAACTTGAGTTAGGTGACTGGCCACTAAGTTTGGAGATACGGGAGGATGGGAGACGGGAGGAAACTTTTTCAAGGAAGTTCATCTACGCCGATGACATCTGCTGTGCAACTCAGGCATCAAAGTTCGACATCCTCGAGCAAACACTCACGAAAGACATGTCTCTGATATCTGATGACTGTAAAAAATGGCGACTAATCCCTAGCACCGCAAAAACGATATCATCTGTTTTCCATCTACACCATGCCTCGGCCTCGCGCGAGCTTAATGTGCAGCTTGGCGATACGAGAATCCGGCATGAAGCCCAGCCAGTCTATCTTGGCGTTACTCTCGATCGCACCCTGTCATTTCAGGAACATCTCATAAAAACTGCAGCAAAGGTGGGCGCGAGGAATCACATCATTGCAAGACTGGCCAGCTCCTCATGGGGTGCGAGCGCTTCCACACTACGATCATCCTCTCTGGCATTATGCTATTCCACTGCAGAATACTGTGCCCCAGGATGGTTCCGTAGCCCCCATGTCCACTTGGTCGATTCCAAATTATATTCCTCCATGAGGATCATTTCTGGAACCATCCGTTCCACCCCGGTTCCATGGCTGCCAGTTCTTAGCAACATCGCCCCGCCAGATATTCGTCGGGATGCGGCATCATCTAAGTTCATTTCCCACGTCTACACTCGACCGGACCTGCCAATATACGCGGAGATCTTCACCCACCCTGTCCAACGCTTGACGTCTCGTCACCCAATCTGGTCCCCTACGCCTACACTGAACTTCTCTGTTCCAGACTCTTGGAAACAGAGTTGGCAGTCAGCCGAGATAAAGAACAAACCCCTCATCACAGACCCCTGCGAGCGTCAACCCGGCTTTGACCTAGCACGTTATGATCGGGCCCTCCTCCATCGCTATGGAACAGGCCATGGCCGGTGCGCCGCTATGTTCCATCGCTGGGGAGCCAGAGATGACCCGAACTGCCCCTGCGGCTCCAGACAGACTATGACCCACAGAGTCAACGACTGCCACCTCTCCAGATTCAAAGGAGGTCTCGAAACTTGACATCAGGCTCAACCTGACGCTGTTGACTGGCTACGGAAGAAGGGCAAGTGCTAGAAGAAAAACAGTACTGATGACATACAGGACCTGAGAGACAAAAAAGTGCTGTCAGATCAGTTTTACTTCCAGGTCTACTAATTTTCTTCAGGGAGTCTTCATGCTTTTGTTTCTAGAACCATCCTTGAACAGTGAGGATCCCAATGAGAGTTTATAAATTACATCAATTGTATTGTAAGATTAAGCTAAGAAAGTTAAAAAAATATGCTATCATCATTCCATTGAGAGACAACTCACTACATGTCAATGCAAATGTTGCTTTTGTGAAAACTGCCACAAATTCCAAAACATAAAATATGAGTAAGAGAATGATACTGTTGAGGCCAGGTGGTGTCGCACCTGGTTGAGTGCACATATTATAATGTGCAAGGACACGGGTTCAAGCCCTTGGTTCCCACCTGCAGGGGGAAAGCTTTGCAAGTGGTGAAACGGGACTGCAGGTGTCTCTCTGTTTCTCTTCCTATCTTCCCCTTCCCTCTTGGTTTCTGGCTGTCTCTATCCATCAAACAAATAAAAATAATTTTAAAAAGTAAAAAAAATGAATGATATTGAGAATAGTTTGTCTGTCATATGTGACTATATCAATTCCAGGATAACAAAATTCTCTAATAGGAGTGGGAGTTCAGAGTCAGACATGTTTAACTAAAGCTTAAACACTTTACTTTGTGTGTAATTAAGGAGATAGGTTTTTGATGTTTTTTTCTTAACATTTTATTTATTTTTTAATACAGAGAGAGGAAAGAGAGACCAGAGCACTGCTCAGCTCTGGTTTATGGTGGGGCTGGGGATTGAACCTGGGACCTTGGAGCCTCAGGCATGAAAGTATCTTTGCATAACTATTATGCTGTCTCCCAGCGCCAAGGAGACAGATTTTAATCTGTAAATACTCTGAGTGGTAACGTGACATCTAAGAAAACTTTTTAAATGGTTGCTTATGGTTTCATTATTGGTGGAAATAAAATTCTTCCCAGAATGTCAATAAGTCTAAAAAAAGAACTCCTATCCTCATAGAAGTAGATATTAATAACAAATGTTTGTCGTGGAAATCATTCAGATCAACACTATGAACTGAACATTTCTTATTCATGTCTGATTTAGTTTTTATTTCTTTTATTTCTTTATTTCAAAACAACTTGTGTTTTGAAACACTAGATTTTTGGTGTTCAAAATGGATTATCAAACCCTTGCTAAACAGAAGAGAAATGAATATCAAGATAAAAACTATCAATGTGTTTGACACCTAAAACACAATACTTAATATTGCTAAAGAAGTTTCTAACGCCAGGCTTTCTCCTACTTAGTATCAGAAACTCTACTAATTGTCACTTTTGCCTCTGTGTGTGTGAAGTGCATGTGCCTTGTCTTCCAGGTACATTCCTTTGACTAGTGAAACTGTAGTAAGGTCTGTTTTTAAGGCTCAGCCCTTTGTTACAAGAATCCTTCTCCAGGGCAAAGGCTGGATATGTCAGAGGTTTTTCTTGGCTGCAGGCTGAGAGAGAAAAGGTGTATTGCCACGTGTCAATCACCCGTAACTCTGACATTCAGTTCTGGAGATTGTGCATGGGATAACTGGGATAAACTCAGTATCTTGCGGCATCCAAGAAATGTACCTGACATGATGACATTTGGACAATGACAGTCTGAAGCAGCCTTCCCCTGATGTTTCCCCCCGTTTAAGTGTGCTCTGATTTCTATCTATGTGATGTATAACCACCTATAACCAAAACATCTTTAGTCTTCCTTGTCTTTTTTTGATGTCATGCATAATTTTTCAAATAAACACTCCTTCAAGCTTGGGATGGACAGGGATATACACATGACACTGTCCTACTGGGGATGTCCTACGTGTGTCCCACCTGACCTCTTCTGACCAACTGTATGGGGGCTGGTTATAGGTGTTCTCTCTCCACTCTGGGACGCCTCTAATCTCAGGACCCTGGCAACTAGCTAAGGTTCTCTCCACCTGTGTATTCTCCATAAAATATCACTTTCTCGGGAGTCGGGAGGTAGTGCAGGTTAAGCTCACGGGGCGCAAAGCGCAAGGACTGGTGGCGTAAGGATCCGGGTTCGAGCCCTCTTGGCTCCCCACCTGCAGGGGAGTCGCTTGGCAGGCGGTGAAGCAGGTCTGCAGGTGTCTGTCTTTCTCTCCCCCTCTCTGTCTTCCCCTCCTCTCTCCATTTCTCTCTGTCCTGTCTGACACTGATATCATCATCAACAACAACAATAAAACTACAACAACAATGAAAAAACAAGGGCAATCAAAGGGAAAATACATATAAAAAAGATTAAAAAAAAAAAGAGAAAAGACTTCCCATAGTACCTTTTGCTTTCAAAAACCACACTTGATATTTCCCTCTGGGCGACTTGATGAACCCTGGTGGAATTCCTAGAAAGAACTCAGGCGGCAGAAAGAAAGGAAGGCTGACACCCAAAGGACTTACAGTTTGAGACATTACTGGAGACAGGTGTGCACATTTTCTTTTCTTCTTCTTTTATTATTTGTCTTGCAAGACCTGGGGAAAAAAACAACCAACCAACCAGACAAACACACAAAAAAAGAACCTGGCGATGGGGCAAGTCCCAGCAGCAAGAAAGAAGAAAGAATATTACCGGGCAGTGGCGCACTCGGATAAGCGCACACACAGCACTAAGCACCAAGGACCCACTACTCCAAGACCCAGGTTCGAATCCCCCGGGGTCCCTATACCTGCAGGGCGGTTGGGGTGGTGGTGAGCAGGTCCGCAGGTGCCCGTCTCTGTCTCTCCTTCTCGCTCCCTCCCCCCGTGCTGTCTAAATTTCTCTGTGTGTCCTAGTCCCCAATCTCAGAAGGTCGCGCTCGTTCGTGCGCCCGGGAGCGGCGGAGCTCCACCTGCCGCAGGGGCGGCGCCGGGGCCGCGGGGCTGGGCGCGCTGCTCCCGGGGAAGGCGGCGCGGCGCGGGGCGGTGCGGGGCGGTGCGGGGCGGTGCGGGGCGGTGCGGGGCGGTGCGAGGCGGGGCTCCGGGGCGTCCCGCCCCCCGGCTGGGTCACAATGTGCGGTTAGGGCGCCGGCCGGCCGGGCGGGGCTGTGCCGGGGCGGATCCGCGGGGCCGGGCCGGGCCGGGGCGGGGCGGGGCGGGGCGGGGCGGAAGAGGAGTTGCGGAGGGAGGGAAGGAGGGAGAGAGAGAGAGAGAGAGAGAGAGAGTGAGAGAGAGAGGGCGGGCGGAGGACAGCGCCATTCCGGCCGGCCCAGCGAGCCCGCAGGCGGCCGCTCCCTCCGTCCCCGCAGCCCGAGCCCGTGCGCGCACCCGCGGGGAGCCGAGCGCAGCCGCCCGGCCGGCAGGGAGCCCTCCCGCGGGGCCCCGGCCGCTCATGGCCCCGGGTCCCGGCCCCGATCCCCGCCCCGATCCCGGCCCCGGCCCCGACCCCGGCGCGGAGACCCGCTGAGCGGAGCTAGTGCGGCCGGAGCCCGGCGGGAGCCATGACCGTGGAGCAGAACGTGCTGCAGCAGAGCGCGGCGCACAAGGTGAGGAGCCCCCGGCCCCCGCCCGGCCCCCGCCCCCCGGCCCCCGCCCGGCCCCCGCCCGGCCCCCGCCCGGCCCCCGCCCGGCCCCCGCCCGGCCCCCGCCCGGCCTGTGCACAAAGATGCTTCTTCCTCGGGGGCCAGGCGAGGCCGGGTGTCGAAGAGCAAAGCTCACATCCCTGCACCGTCTGGCGCGTTCATTAAAGTTTATTCTCCACCTCTCTTAAGGGGAAAGAAAGAAAGGAAGAAAGAGAAAGAGAAAGGAGGGAGAGAGAGAGACAGAGACACACAGAGAGAGAGAGAGATCAGTCAGTGGCCAGTACTTCTCAGCCAGCGCCTTCCGGGGCCTGCCCTTTTGCCAAAAAAAAAAAAAGAAAAGAAAAGAAAAAAAAGAAAAAAAGGGGGTCTCCACCGGCATTGAGTTTTAGGTCCCCCCAGTTCCCATTTGTCAGGTGAACTACTCTGTGACAAGTAGACAGGGTCTGGGTGCTTCCTTTTCCTCGGTCCGTGTACTTTTCTTCCTTTTTTTTTTCCCATCGGGAAGTAGAAACTGACCCCTTAGAAAGGAAGCCTCGCTGGCCGTGCTTATGCCAGGCATCGGTGTCCCCTAAGTTTGACCTTGTTCACATGTCTTACCCTTTACTCCCGCCTCGGCTTGGCCACGCACTCTAGAGGGTCGCTCCCATAAGCAGACACACACACCGCGCGCACACACTCACACACACACACACACACACACACACACACACACACACTCACACACGCACACACACACACACCGCACACACACACACACACGCACACACACACACCGCACACACACACACGCACACGCACACACACACGCACACTCACACACACACTGCACACACACACACACACGCACACACACACACCGCATACACACACTCACACACACTCACACACACGCACACGCACACACACACACGCACACGCACACACACACACACGCACACACACACACACACACCACACACACACACCGCATACACACACTCACACACACGCACACGCACACACACACGCACACTCACACACACACACACTGCACACACACACACACGCACACACACACACCGCATACACACACTCACACACACTCACACACACGCACACACACACACGCACACTCACACACACACACACACACTGCACACACACACACACACACACCACACACACACACACACACACACACACACACACGCATCGCACACACACAAATACCCCCATGGCTGTCTGTGAAACTTCAAGTCTTTGAGGGGGAGTTAAGACAGATGCTCGTTTATTCTCGATTTTACTTTCAGAATTTCAAGTGCATGACCAAGGCTTGCACCAGGTCCTAAAGAGTTGGTTGGCTACGACATTTATTATTATTATTATCATCATCATCATTGTCATTTGTGGAAAAAGCACTTTGGGCAAACCAAGAAGGAAAAAAAAAATTGCTTTGGTCGTGTTGGAATTTGGGTGGGAACTAGGGTTTTCTGTGGACACACACCAAAGGTATTTGGTTTATTGGGGGGTGGGGAGGGGGGCACTGTGTATTGAGTGGCCACGCCCTGCTCCAGTTTTGACGTAGCATCTTACCTGTGCTTGATTGAAAAATATGACCTGCTGTCTGAAAGTATTCTGTGTGGCAATCCACAACCTGCTCTGTTATTATTTTTCTTAACAGCTCTTCTCATCTCTGGTTTTCATGCCTTGGGCATGAAAGACTTTTGCATAATCTTTATGCTGTCTCCCCTGCCCCAACATGCTAAATCTTTGTTTTGAGATGTGTTTTTTTTTTTAGAATTTTATGTTACTGTAGATAATTGGAGATGCTCAGGGATTTTAAGAAGCAAGGGCAATGTATCATTAGTTTTGACACTTTGGAAAGTGGTCTTTGCACTGTTTTGTGCTAGTTTCTAGGAAATTTGCAAGATGAAGGCAGATTACACTTTATAGTGAAATCATCTCAGTCTGAAACCATTTCTTTCCAATTTCCTTGATTCTGTTTTGAATAGCTTAAACTTTAGTTTTGGATGCTGAGTATGTAATCAAGTATTCACATTTAAGAACAGCACCTCATGACCACATGTATAGTAAGCACTATTTAATAGGCTTGCCACCAGCTTTTGTAGTGCTTGTTTTCTGTGTCAGATATTAATGCCTGTTTCAAAGTGAAAAAAAAAAAAAGAAGGTAGGTCTGGATTTACCACATCTCAAATCTGAACAGTGGCAAGAAGTTTGTGGGTTATTTTTAAGTTGATTTTGCTTACAGTACACTATTAACATAGAATCAGATATGCCTGGTTCAGCGGTATGCATTAATTGTGGAATCAAGAATCAAGTTACCAAAAGTGAGCTTGGCAATCATTCTCAGTTTACTAGTTCAGTGTTCCAATTCCTTAGTTTAATGAATCTTTCCATTCTACAAAGAGGAGGGGTAATTATTAATCCTGAATACTATAACATGATGGCATTAAAATATGCCATTTGGTAGTGAGATTTTGTAAAACAATATAATGCATGTTTTATGCTTCTACGATAGTTTTGCATGCTTAAAGACATTCAGACATATTTCCTTTTTAATGTACTATTTGCTACCCATATTTGAGAAACAATTCTATGACAGAAATGCCTTAAAGCAGCTATAGCAAACTGATTTAGCTTCACCAAGCCTGTAACTAGGAAGTGGATTTCAGAGTACTGACTAGGAAGTGACTCTCATGTTTTAGAAGAAACAAAAGTGAAACTTTGTTTTCACTTAGAAATTTTATACAGTATCCGGAAAATGAATGGTGTCTAGTTCATATTGCACAATCGAAACTTTAGCATATTTTCCACTCCCAAAATGTTTTAGGTAAGTAGATGTATCCCAGTGATTAGAATTATTTCACGTGACTGTCAAAATTATTTTGTCGTGCCCGAAAAATTTATGACTAGTAGTTACTCTTGAAACTAAAGTAACTTTTACAGAAGTTTTGTTTGCCCATAAAGTAGCTTGTTAGAATAATAGAAGGCAAGCGACTGTCATTTCTTTGCATATGTTCCTTGCTCCATAGTTTGGAAGTTACTGAAATGTAGTTAAACTGTAGAGAACTGCTTTCTTGAGGTGTAGGTAGTACAGGTGAGGGGCAGTTGGGGCCAATTAGCCAAAGTTAAATCAAAATGTACTTTTGAACATGCATATTCAATCTTTCTGCTTGCTGATCCTACCTAACTTTAGAATTCTCATTTCTTAGAAATTTAGCACATAGATTTAGATTTCAGGTGAGGGGTAATTTAGGGGTATATTAGAAACTTCCTCCCAAGCACCACATTAATTTCTAGAGTGACGTGATCTGGATACTAAGCACATCAGGTACATCTTGAATTTTATCAGACAGGCTGCTAAGGGCAGTACTTGGTCTTTTATTTATTTATTTATTCATTCTTTTTGTTGCCCTTTTTTTTTTTTAATTGTTGTAGTTATTATTGATGTCATTGTTGTTGGATAGGACAGAGAGAAATGGAGAGAGGAAGGGAAGACAGAGAGGGGGAGAGAAAGACAGACACCTACTTGGTCTATTTTATTTCCCCTAAAGATGTAGGACATTTCCCTGCCCATAGTAGATTTTCGCAAATATTTGATGAATTAAACGAGTGACTGTTTCCCAAAAGGAATGCAAGCACAGTAGTTATTTCATTCAGTAGTCCTGTAACTGAATCTTAAGATTTAACATCCTTGAGAAAGAAGGAAAGTTTGAAACTGGAAAAGTGTTGGAAAATGCAGTGTAGTGCAAAAACAGGATGGGAATTATATCTAAATTGGCCTCCTGTGACCTTGGGCAAGATAGTCACTGCCTCTGAATCTTATTTTAATACTCTAAAGTTCATATGATTAGACATGACCTGTTTGAGACGTCAGTGTGTAATAGAACTAAACATGAATTCTGGACCAGGAGGGTGAAATAAAACATAGAGACGGAAGGAACCATACCACTTTTCATTTAAGTCCTGTAGTTGAAGATTAGGTGGGGAATTTTTAAAATATTTATTTATTTTCCCTTTTGTTGCCCTAGTTTTATTGTTGTAGTTGTTGTTATTGATGTCGTTATAGTTGGATAGGACAGAGAGAAATGGAGAGAGGAGGGGAAGACAGAGAGGGGGAGAGAAAGACAGACACCTGCAGGCCTGCTTCACCGCCTGCCTGTGAAGCGACTCCCCTGCAGGTGGGGGCTTGAACCAGGATCCTTATGCCGGTCCTTGTGCTTTGCGCCACATGTGCTTAACCCACTGCGCTACCACCCGACTCCCAGTAATATTTTCTAGTTTAGGTATATTCTAAAGCTATAAAAATATATAGCATTTCAAAGGACAGTTAGAAGCCATTGCTAACATTCCATGAAATGGACATTCTTTCCATATGTAGTGTATGCTTTACTGAGATATCTTTAATAAGATACTCTTTGAGATTAAACATTTTTCTTATTATAAACATAAAGCAGATTTGAACAGCGAGACAGAGATCCAGACTCCTTTTGTGTCTCACCTAGTTCTTATTTCTACGCTACCTTTGTATCTGGGCATTTTAATAGATTCTCATCAGCTCAGTAAATACTTGATTCTCCTGAATAGATTCTCATCACTTCGAGTAAATACTTGCTTTTCTTCATTATTTCTTTGTCTAGTTCATGACCATTTGCAAAATTTGTTGTGGTCTCTGTCAATATTCTTAGTTCTCTTTTCACTTATTTTTTTTATTGCCTTAGCTGTGATTACAACATGCTACAAGGATTAATGTTATCAATCGTTTCGTTTATAGTTTCATTGTGATGTAGAGATGTCCTTATGGTCCTGATTTGTAAAAATGTTTAAAGTCAGACTTAGGTGTTGACTTTTATCAAATGGCATTTCTTTCTTTTTCTCTCCTTTTTCCCCCTTCCCTCCCCTCTCCTCCCCTCCCCTCCCCTCCCCTCCCCTCTTCTCCTTCTTTCCTAATAACTATGGTTATATTTTAAGGGGCTGGCCATGATGTACCCCATTAAGCACACACAGTACTAAGCTATTGTTATATTTTATGGGTCAACAGTAAGAACAGATAGCATGACATATTTACCATGTCCTATGTTTAAGAAATTGCACTAAGATTGGTTATAAGGTTTGCCTGAGTGTAGATAGTTTATTAAGTTAAGGTTAGTTTATAAAATTGTTAGAGAATTGTATTTTTCTCCTGGGGAACCATTTATGATAGGATTAGGCTAAAATACTCAGTTGGTAGTACTTCACTATTTAATCTTGTGGTTACTCGGGCTGCACCTCTCTGAGTCAAGTGTTTCTGTTTTTTTAATAGAAAGAGGCAGAGTGAAAGAGACCACAGACAACACTTTTAGACTCTTGCATTGAGGTGAGGGCTGGGCTCCAACCCTTGTTTCTTACATGGCGAAGCCTTGGACTAAGAGAGGTACCTTGTAACCCCAACTTTAATTGTATTATCCTTCTTCTGATTGTCTGTAGAGACAGGCAGAGAGGGAGACACATCACAGCCCTGATACTGCCTGCAGTTTGGGGGGTGGCCAGCCTGACATCTGCATTCCTAGTCCAATCTTTCCACCTCCTTCAGAGTCTTTTCAGTTTTATAAACTTTTTAAATATAAGTAAGTTTTTAATATGTTTTATAACTCTTTTATTTATTTATTTATTCCTTTTGTTGCCCTTGTTGTTTTATTGTTGTAGTTATTATTGTTGTCATTGTTGTTGGATAGGACAGAAAGAAATGGAGAGAGGAGGGGAAGACAGAGAGGGGGAGAGAAAGACAGACACCTGCAGACCTGCTTCACCACCTGTGAAGCGACTCCCCTGCAGGTGGGAAGCCGGGGGCTCGAACCGGGATCCTTCTGCTGGTCCTTGTGCTTTGCGCCACCTGCGCTTAACCCACTGCGCTACCGCCCGACTCCCTATGTTTTATAACTCTTTCAGAGTTTTATAAAAATGTTTGCTAGATTTAATTTTATTTAGGTGTCCATATATTTGCCTGGCATTTTTCTCTTAAATCTGCTTACATGTATATAGACCCTCTTATTTCTCTTTTGTTCCCAACAATATTTGCGAGCTGTTGATGTGTTTTGCTGCTCTTCCATATATTGCCTTTCCTTGTCTCACTTAGTACTCTTCTGTGTTGCTTAACAACAGTGGTATGGAGAGGAACACCTCCCTCCCTAGGCAGTTCTGTCCCCCCTGCGTGAACATCAGAGTGAAGTTCCACAGGCTGAATTCAGGGGTATAGCCTGGGAAACATTTAGATGACTGACTGTAGGGACTACCATTATGTGTGCTCTCTGCCGCGGACTGAAATGTAGTTTGTGGGAAATAACAAATCTCTCACTAGCCTACTAAGCCGTGTCACACCTCATCTTTCAAGGTGTCTTGACATTTTAGTCCAACCTAGAAATTTAAGAGTGGGCCTAGGGAGACCGCATAATGATTACTGAGGCTCCAAGGTCCCAAGTTCAATCCCCTAGTACCACGGTAACGTAGAGCGCAGCTGTGCTCTGGCGTCTGTATGTTCATTCAGTAAAATATTAAAAAGAAAGAATAGGTTTTAGAAAGAGAACTTGAAGAGTGATCTTACCAAGTTCTCTAAAAGAAATACTTGATTTTTTAAATGATATTGATGAATTTAGGATTATAACTACTTTAACATTTTCTTTTTTAAAATGTTTTTATTTATTATTGGATAGAGTCAGAGAAATTAGAGGGGAGGAGCAGATAGAGGAAAAGAGAGACAGAGAAACACCTGCAGCCCTGCTTCACTGCTTGCAAAGCTTCCCCTCTGCAGGTAGGGACCAGGGGCTTGAACCTGCGTCCTCGTGCACTGCTATGTGAGCGCTTAACCAGGTGCGCCACTACCTGGCCCCTGCTTCTTAAGTTGTCTTTTCTTTTTCTTTATTATCTACTTATTTATTTATTGCCTCCCAGGGTTATCACTGGGGCTCGGGAGGCTATTTTTCTCATTTTGTTGCCCTTGTTGTGGTTATTGTTATTATTGTTATAGCTGTTGTTGTTGTTGGATAGGATAGAAAGAAAGGGAGAGAGGAGGGGAAGACAGAGAGGGGGAGAGAAAGACAGACACCTGCAGACCTGCTTCGCTGCCTGTGAAGCGACAACTCCCGCCCGCAGGTGGTGGGGAGCCGGGGCTCAAACCGGGATCCTTGTGCGGTCCTTGGGCTTTGTGCCATGTGCGCTCAAACCGGGATCCTTGTGCGGTCCTTGGGCTTTGTGCCATGTGCGCTTAACCCGCAGTGCTACTGCCCAGCCCTCTTAAGTTTTCTTTCATGGGTCCTATTCAGTTTATCATTTTCCTGTGGGACTCTTCGCTTCGTTTTCCTAGATAGTTGATAGTTTCTGATAATACTTACATATTGTGCTTTAAAATAGTGGTCACTGGTACTTACCTCAGCATATTGTCTATACCTCTTTAGGATGTAATGCTTTACAAAAATAATTCTGGATTTTCTTTTCATTTTATTTATTTACTTGGGGATAGAGATAGAGAAAGATGGAGAGAGAGGAGCACTGCTGAGCTCTGGTTTGTAGTGGTGCTGAGGGTTGGACCTGGGACTTCAGAGCCTCAGGCATGGAAATCTTTTGCATAACTATTTAAAACATTTTAATTACTTTATTGATGTTTAAAATAGAAAGTATTGGTAGTGGATTTTGTCTTGTTGCTGACTTTAAAAGACATTTCCTTTGGTATTGGATGCATTGTAAGGGATTTTTCCCATTTTGCTGCCTTTGTTACCCTTGTTATCATTATTATTATTGTTGTGGTTGTTGTTGGATACGGCAGAGAGAAATGGAGAGAGGAGGGGAAGACAGAGGGGGAGAGAAAGACAGACACCCGCAGACCTGCTTCGCCACTCATGAAGCGACTCCCCTGTAGGTGGGGAGTCAGGGGCTCGAACCTGGATCCTTATGCTGGTCCTTGAGCTTTGAGCCATGTGTGCTTAACCTGCTGCACTACTGACCAACCCCCGGCACTTCCTTTTTTAATGGCTTCTTCCTTGCCTCTGTTTTCCAGAGGCCTGATCCATGAAGGGCACCACTTTTCAGTCTTGACTGCTTAGAGGAAGGATAGTTAGAGGATTCTTCTAACCCTGATAGTACAACACACTTTGGCTCTCCAGTGTCATTGAACTGCTATCAACACTGACTTTGCATCTGTGACTTTTTCTTTCTCCTGCCAATCTAAGAGGCGAATATGGCACAAGAGACCGTGGTCATTGATTGGTATAGTATATGAAAGACTACATTGGACTTGTGGAAAGTCAGACATGCTATGCTACTGCGCATTGTGGCCACGTAGAGAGTGTGAAAGTTAAAATTACGAAAGGAACCTTTGCATTTATTTTTGGTGATGTGTATAGTCTTCTTGTTATATCTTGCATTATAAATATGACAAGAATTTTTCAAAGTTTTCTTTTTTGTCTCCCTCCCTTGATTATCTGTTTTAGTTCTGACCCCTTCCTTCCATCCTTCCTTCCTTCCTTCCTTCCTTCCCTCCTGGAATGACCCCCATCAGTGAGTATCCCGTGCCAGACAGAGACCTCCCTGTTTATGTGGGAGCCTATGGAATGTGGACGGAGGATATTCCCACATGCTGCTTCTGTTGTTTTGGTCTTTAGAGTCACAAATATTTTTCCATGGCCAATGACATTTCCCCTGCCTTTATTTATTTACTATCTATTTTTCAGCTGTGTTGGTATAGTTTGATCCGTGTCTTCCTGTGTAGCTGTATAAACAACTTTTCAGCCTATCTTCATAACTTTTGGTACTTGCTTCAGCTGTAGAACCCTGTGCCTCTTTCTGGACCTATTGCTTACATTTTACTTTTTATTTTTTTTTTGTTAGTGATTTCATAGTGTGTTATAAAATTGTAAGATTTCAAGGGTATCATTTCATGCCCATCCACGGTATATGTAAGTGGTCACTACCTCCACCAAAGTTCGTGTCCCCTTCGTCCTCTTCCCAGGCACCATAGTTGTCACAAAGTTCAACAGAAAGTTTACTTTCTTTCTTATTGCAAGTTTACTTGCTTTAAGCGTCTGTAGTGTACATAGGAGCAAAACCATCTGTTGTTCACCTCTTATTTCACTTCAGATCATACAAGCTCTTCTTTTTGATGGCAGAGTAGTGTTCCACTGACCGATATCCTGTGATTTCTCTGTCATTAGCCGTTTCAGTTGATTCTGTATTTGGGCTGTTGTAAGGAGTGCAGCTATGCACAGAGAGCTGCCTCGATCCCTTAGATTCAGGGCGTCGCCATCAGTATATGCCTAGAAGCCATATTGATGGATCACATAGAGGTGACAAGTGTTGCCAAGGATTTGGAGAAAAAGAGAATCTTGTTCTGGAAATGCAAACTGGTGCAGCCCCTAATGGAGGAACAGTATGGAGAATGCAGGCCTGCTATTTAAAACATTCCGAGGGTTGGACTGTTACAGTCTTAATAGAACTCAAGAATCCCAGATGATTGTTTCTGCACGTCATCAGTGGGCCTGACATGCTTAACTTTTCTTAAAGACTGAGAATACCTTTATTATTTGTGGAAAATGACTTGCAGAACTCCTGGGGGTTGACTTACTACACTCAGTTCAACTGGGGCAAAGTGTCTCTGAACACACTGGGTTTCTTTTGACTCAAATGTTCGTTTCCTCAAGTGCTCAGAAGGACATACTTTCCTGTAGTAAGTTGCATGTGTCCTGCCTCAGACTTTTCATGACTGACTTCTCTACGGAAACCCAAAGCTTGGGATGAAACCCAGTGGTGAGGCACAGATCCCTCCCCTGCCCCCTTCCTTCCGCAGATTTGAGGCAGGATTGTCAAACTGGGAGCTTTTGCAGACAGGTGTTAGTGGGGCCAGCCAGGAATGAATGACCACGAGTGGCCAGAGCTGTTGCTATGGGAAAAAAATTGGAAACTAGTTGTATACTCAGCTACATACAAGTGTGTGTGCGCCGTGATTCTCACGGGAATACATGCAGAATTAAACATCTCATTTTGTGGGAGTTACGGAAGCTAGTTTGGACTGGAAGTGTTGGGCTTGCTGTGGCCTCTTAGCTGGCAAGAAGGCTTCTGAAGTCTTCCCAGGAGGTTTTAGAGAAAGGTTTGGAATGGGGTAGGGACAAGGCAGAAAGTGGAAAGGAAGCTAGAAGCAGTCCACTGCTTCGGGTTTAAAATACCCATTGTTTGGAGGAACCGAGTACTCACTGCACATTTCTCCTGGTTCTGTGAGTGCTGTTTGTGTTTACTGTGGTGTCAGCCATGAGGTCCTCAGACCTGACTAGCTGATTTCTGTCTCGGCTCTGTCTGTAGGTTCTTGAGTGTTTGGGGGACCCAGGCTTCTGGTGATCTGGTGCAATGCAGTATTCTCAGGAGTTGGGGTCCTGAGTGGAGTTGTGGTGTGAGGCCTTGTGAGCACTGGTGTCGTTTCAGTGTTGTGTTAGGGGAACTCTGTCCTCGGGGGTCTTAATTTTTAGGTGGAATGGAATGTCTTTCTAAGCATTCTTGACTGTGTCTGTTTAGCTTAGGGAACCTGCCTTCATATCTGGTTTGCTGCAAGGGAGGTAACTAAGTAAAGTGCTCATGTTCCTCCGTTTCCTCCCATTTTTTAGGGTCTCAGGTCCTTCCATGGGCATGAGGGAGGGCCGGGAGATAGGTGAAGGCACGTCTGGGAGGCATCGGGAGCCTACTACTTATACTGATTTCTCTTCAACCACTTTTATTCTTCGGTTTTGCGTAGCTGCTCTGTATTAAGTTACAGGATTTTTTTGTCTTCTTGTGTTGTCAGTTCCTCTTCATTTCCCTTTTTGCTTCATTGACACATTGTAATGTTGATACTTCTATCTTTAAGAACGGCATTTTCTTTCTTTCTTTCTTTTTTTAATTACCTTTATTTATTGGATGGAGCCAGCCAGAAATCGAGAGGGTAAGGAAGATAGAGAGGGAGAGAGAAACACACCTGCAGCCCTGCTTCACCACTTGTAAAGCTTTCCCTCTGCAGGTGGGGACGGGGGCTCGAACCCAGGTCCTTGGGCATTGTAACATGTGCACTCAACCAGGCGTGCCACCACCCGGCCCCAGCATTTTCTTTCTTATGTTTTCTTCTAAACTTTGGGGATTATTTTTATATGTGTTTTGAGAAATCATGGTTAATATGAGATAAATAGCCTGTCATAATTAATTTATACTTCTGGATGGCATAATTTACAATCAGAACATAACCATTCTACTTTTGATTATCTTTTTTTATGTAGTTTATAGACCATTGAGATTTGTTCTGTGAAGCACATTTTTCTAGTGTGACTTTTGGCTTGAGCTGTTTTACAACTTTTTTTTTTGCACCTCCAGGGTTATTGCTGGGGCTCAGTGCCTGCCTGCACTACGAATCCACTGCTCCTGGAGGCCATTCCCCCCCTTTTGTTGCCCTTGTTTATCGTTGTTGTTATTGCTGTCATTGTTAGGACAGAGAGAAATTGAAAGAGGAGGAGAAAACAGAGAGGAGAAGAGAAAGACAGACACCTGCAGACCTGTTTCACCACTTGTGAGGCGACCCCCCTGCAGGTGGGGAGCCAGGGCCTCGAACTGGGATCCTTCCGTGGGTCCTTGCTCTTTGTGCCATGTGTGCTTAACCTGCTGCACTACCACCAGGCCCCCTACAACTTTTTTAATGATATGCTTTTAAATTTTTTTTGGTACTATCTTTATTTGTTGGATAGAGACAGCCAGAAATCGTGAGGGAAGGGGGTGATAGAGAGGGAGAGAGACAGAGAGACACCTGCAGCCCTGCTTCACCACTTGCAAAGCTTTCCACCTGCAGGTGGGGACTGGGGAGCTTGAACCTGGGTCCTTGCACATTGAAACGTGTGTACTCAGCTAGCTGCACTACCACCCGGCCCCTAATGATACCCATTCTTGAACAGAAATTCATTTTAATTTAGTCTCCTTTCATTATCTGAGTACTCACTTTGCTTCATAAAGATATTCTTTTGTTTACTTCTAATCTTTTTTTAAATCTTGTTTTGCCTTTGATATAGTCTTACCACCAACTGAACTTGAATTTTGCATATTTTTTGAGTAGGTGTTCAAAATCATTCTCCCTCCCAACCCAACTGCTTTATTGAAAAGTTCTTCCTCCTCACCAAAATTGCTGGTGACAGTATTATTATTTTTTTAAATTCTCTACTTGGGATTATTTTAAAGGAAAACAGTAGTCACTCACCCTTGAATTAAGGTCTCGTCATCATGCGTTCACTTGCATAAGTGGAATCCACACAAACACAATATGTTCTGTTGTATATTTGTTATGTCCTAAAATCTCAAAACTACAAAACTATACAATTTACAAGAGCTAGGTTAACTTAATTCGACAGATGGTAGTGTTTTGCAGAAGCTGACTCGGCACTTGTAACTTAGCCAAAAGAAATCAGTTTTAACATTGGGAGATTTTTATTACCAGTGTCGTCCACATGTTAACCACCACTTGATACTCTGATGAAAACTGTTGTCTTCAAGTAGTGTTCTTGGCAGATATGCCTCCATGTCTTTCGATCATAGCTCCTTTTTTTTTTTTTCTTTTTACTTTTGAGCTTAGTCAAGACATTATAACTATTGCCATGTTTCAATCAGAATGTTAAACTAAACAAGTTTTGTGATTTTGTGTAAAGCAGAATCTACTTGCTGTGAATAAGAAGCAACAACTATATCTTGCATTTCAGGTTGGTGCCAAATACATCTTTATTGTGAGAATCTGTGAGCGGGCCTGTCTTAGTGACTGCAGAATCCAAAGGGTGTGGTGGCTGTGCAGTGTGGTGGTTGCCTTGGGAGACCCCATGAGACAGTATGATTACAATGGAGTGACACTTGGTTTTTATTGTGGCTTCCTCCCCTAGGCATCTGTGGTGCTGCCAAAATTTCCCGGATCTGAAAGCACATCAAAATATGAGGGAGTTGGGGGCTGGGTAATAGCTCACATGGTAGAATGCACATTTTCAAAATGTACGAAGACCCAGGCTGGAGCCCTTGGCCATCGTGGATGGACGGACACTTTGTGCAAAGGGAAAGTTTCTCAAGTAGAGGTGTGGTGGGTGCAGTGCTACCTGTCCTCCGCCTCTTTCTCTGTCTTTCACCCACTCTCGGGGCGGGGTGGTGGTGAGGGAGAAGGAAACATGTATCTTCTTCCAGGAGTGTTGGAATCTGCAGACAAAGCTCTAGAAAAGGAACACAGCCGAATGCAGACAGAGCTGAGAAGTCCCTAGCTGGGAACCATGTCTGGGGCCCGTCAGCGCTTACTGTGTGAGCTTTCAGTATTTCGGTCCTTTAGTTTGGACTAGACAGTCAGGTCAGTTTGACTGCTAGTATAATCTTGAGTTTCTACTTGCCAGTAGATTTTTTTCAAGGTTTCCTCTGACTTTTTGTTTCCTCTTAAAGAGCTACTTTTGAGAAGATACTTGGGATGATTTCGATGCTCTTGGATTTATTGATGCTGTCTTTGTGGCCTAACGTGTGGTCTATCCTTGAGGATGTGTTAAAGAGCTACTTTTGAGAAACCATGTCTTAATTGCATATATATTTTTATCCTTTCCTTTCCCTTCCTTCCTTCCTTCCTTCCTTCCTTCCTTCCTTCCTTCCTTCCTTCCTTCCTTCCCTACCTATCTCCCTTCCACTAGGGTTATTGTTGGAGATTGATGCCTCCACAATGAAACTACTACTCCTGGCAGCTTTTTTTTCCCCCTTAATTTTTACTTTGAGAGAGAGAGAGAGAGAGACCCCCAGCAGTTGACGCTCCTGAAGCTTCCCCCTTACAAGTGGGGACCAGAGGCTTCAGCCAGGTGCCGGAGCCCTTGTGGTAGGTGACATGGCACTCTAACTTCTGCTTCACTGCCTGTCCCCCCCCCCCCAATTATTACCAAGCGTCTGCATTCCAAATTAAATCTTACATCTTCACTCAAACTCTACTTTCTGGCTTAAAATTACTGGGTGTATGTTTCTGTTTAGCTGTCCAGTAATCTCTTATTATCACGGCTGTCCATTTACTTATTCTTTGTTTTAGATTGTTTGAGAAGTATTTACTTCTCAATCATTTATTTTGTCTATTATTTATAGACAAAAACAAAACAAACAAATAAAAAAAAACCCCAAAACCTTGTAGTTTGGTGGTATGAGGCAGCATACGTGATTTCAGAAGTCAGACAAGGTATCTTGTCTACTTTCGGAGGACCAAGGAGAGTATCTGAGTGCATGAGAGGTCTCACAGAAGTTGTCTAGTCAGACTGACAGCATTCAAGATGACAGAAACCTATCTACTAGGGCAAAGAAAGGAAACAATTTTGTGTCTTCTTAATGCATACTGCTTTATGTTGAACTGTGGTAAAGATATTTAGTAATTTTCTCCTGATTTCTGTTACAAAATTTATAGCCATTGGGATTTGTTGTCTTTTGCTGAGCAGTAAGGTAATTCCTGGTCGGAGGGCTAATTTATGAAATAGAAGTGTAGCTCAGAAAAAAATTGGCCTGTGATAGAAGGATTAAAAATAGACCGGGAGCCCATTTAGAAATCAAGTTGAGTGACCAATGGCCAGTGATTAATTCCACGTTGCTATATAATGAAATTTCTGGCGTGGTGTATATTTTTAACAAATATTCAGTAAATGGTAATTCTAGGGCAGTTATTATTATGTCTGCTTAATTTTCCCCTTTCTAGTCATTTTGAGACTTATTCTCTTAAACATACAGAGTCAGTCTTTTGCTAGACTGTGAAATCTGTTTATGGACATTTCTTCAGTAATGTCCTTAGTGGCCAACTAGGACACAGATATAATAAACTGAAGAGGAAGAATTTTAATATGAAGAGGTATGATTGGTTACTGAAAGGTTAAAGGGAATCCTGAGTAATAAAACCAAGTAAATAATTTGGAAATGGTCCTTCCCAAGACAGAGGTTCATTAAAAAAAAATTTTTTTTTGTGGTCCAGGAGGTGGCACAGTGGCTAAGGCGCTAGACTCTCAAGCATGAGGTCCTGAGTTCAATCCCTGGCAGCACATGTACCAGAGTGATGTCTGGTTCTTTCTCTCTCTCCCCTATCTTTCTCATAAATAAATAAATCATATCTTAAAAAAAATTATTTGTTTGTTAGAGACAGAAATGGGGAAGGGAAGAGGAGACGGAAGGGAGAGAAAGCAGAGACACCTGTAGCACAGCTTTATCACGTACAAAGTTTTTCCTGTGGAGTTGCAGACCAGGGGCTTGAATCTGTGTCTGTATACATGATCAAATACACACTCAACTGCTGCACCACTGCTCAGCCCCTAGAGACTGAGTTTTTGTTAGAGAGGCCATTTAAGTTCCCAGAATTGGGAGACACTTTGCTGAAGTATCTTCAAGCTAGCAAACTTTTTCATTGATAAAGAAAAGAAAGTGAATATGCTTTAGTAAGCCTAGTATTATATCTAGAGTTTCTTATAGTTGGGTGAAGTGTGTGTGTGATTAATCTGACCCAAATCTGTAGGGACTTTTAGCAACTGATACATAAATGTTAGGGATTGTGGGTTCTACTTAGAACATGCTTATTTTTGTTGTATTAGTATAAGCGTTTCTGGTTTGTTTTTTTTTTCCCTACAAACTAAATTAAGAAAATTGAAGTGTGGAAACTAGGTACTCTAAAGATAGCATTGTATAAGAGACACTTAGATTCTAGCACATTGCTAGAATCAATACAGATTGAATACACAGTTTATTTAAGCTGCCGTATTCGATGTAGTTCAAGGATACTACTTGATTCATTCAAGTTTTGCTTATCCATTGTTTTCCTTCTCCAGAATCAAGGCATTCCCGCTTAAGAACGCAAAGCGGTGCGTCTGGGAGCTGACATGGGTGACAAGGCCGTGGCCTTTCAGGCATGAGGCTCACTGCTCAGCAGGCGCCATAGTGATACTTTTGTTTTCTCTTTTATAAATCAACTGGTAAATAAAAAGACATTTAAAAAATAAAAACGCACCTTATAAAAAGATTTTTTTTTTGCCAGTTGCTGTTTCCCAATCCCGGAATGCTTGTAGAAGTGCAGGAGCAGAAGCCATGCTCATGATGTTGAGTTTCTGCTTGGCCAGTAGGAGGATGTAGAGAACCAAGAAATTGGCTTTTCACAGTACTTTGTAGAGCTGTTTCTTGGGGTATGTTGCCTGTAGAGATTTCACTTATGCTGCATTTCTGTTATCTGCTAGTGAGGATAGGAGCTCTGCTTGGGGCATAGACATTATACACGTGTCAGACTGAATGAGAGACTTGAATGACAGGGAAGGATATGAAACCTATGGCAAAAATGGATGGAAATCAATATTTATTGAGGGTCTTTTGCTCCTTCCTGCCTATTTACCATAAGTTCACTCATTTATTTATTAGTGGACAGAGAGAAATTGAGAAGGGAGGGGGAGATAGAGGGAAGAGACAGGCACCTTCAGCCCAGCTTGACCACTCCTGAAGTTTTCCCCTGCAGGTGGGGGTTGGGGGCTTGAACCCAGTTCCTTGTGCACTGTCATGTGTGGCTTAACCAGCTGTGTCATCACTTGGCCCCCAGTTGACTCATTTTTTTACTCTTCTTTCTCTTTCTCTCCTTCCCTGTGCTCCCCATCACCTCTGCCTCTTGGATTACCTGAATGCTTAAAATTGTTCTGAGAGTCTATAAAAGGATAGGAAAACCCACTTGAAATTTAGAATTTCTGGCATTTCTAAGCTGAATCCAAACAGTGAAGATTCAAATCTGAATCGCTTCAGAGTTCCTCGATCCAGAGAGAGATGTAATTAATTCACTTTAATATTAAGGTGCTGTTAATCTCCAGGGTTGAGATAAAAAACCTCGACTGGTGGTAGGACATGTAGTACATAGAAAATTCAGTAGTCATGGACTCTCAGTGTGCTTGATTTGCAATTGGGAATCAGAGTAATTTTGTACTGCGTGCTCATGTTCAAGCAGGTCCTGTAGGACGAGAACTGGTGAGACAGTATCTTTTGTGAAATTCTTGATAGTTTGTAGGAGAATGAAGACTGTTTGCCTGGTCGGTGGGTCTGATTTATGTAATCTTCTTTCCATCTTCACTGATTGGGTAGATCTACTCTGTTGGTTAGATGTCTCTTCTCTGTGAATGTCCGCAAGTCCTGTGATCTGAATTACTCTAGTTCCCCCGAACTAATTCCTACATTATTTATCCAGCCAACATGCATTGCCTGCCATACGGTAAGCACTGTAGTAGGTGCCAGGAAGCAGCCTGTATTGGACTTACAGTCTGGTGATGAGACATAGCCTATTTTGCATTGGGAAGAACAGTGTTTTGTAGCCTTTGTCTCAAAGAAGAGAAGTGGTAGAAGGTGAAGCTGGAGATAATCTGAGACTTGTACATGCCATGGCCCGGAGAGGTCATGGGACGTTCCTGACATTTGAAGGAAGACAAAAGAATGTGTTGTCTTACTTAAGATGGCAGATGAGAGTTAAAACAGAATTTAGGAAATAGAGGCAGGTTATGGGTTTACCAAGTGCTACATGAGTCCGTTTGACTGTATCTGTCGGTGAAGTTTGGGGATTTCTTTTCCATGTTGAGAGTGTTGGATGAGGGCATTGTCACCCAGTCAAGGTGGGATTTATGTGTGAGAGTAGATAGACCAGCGACTGCCTCTCCTTCTTACGTTTGCTTCTCTCTGCTCAGCCTCCACATCCCACCTCAGTCCTACTCTCTTCGGTCCATGTTCATGATGTTATAAAACATGCTAGAGATATACCTGGATTTTTTGTTTTAAGATTGTTTACCTTTTTTCAATACCAAGAGATAAAGCATCAAATGGCCTTAACAACATTTGAAAGGCATTGATTCCTATCAATTGATTCTGCAAAGTATTGGGTTTTCGTGTGGTTCTCTGTCAGTTAACTATACGCATAACATTTCTCCAGAAGTTAGTTAGAGCTAACCATTATTATTATGTTCACAGGCTTGTGGGTTGACAGGTTACTCTTTTTTTTTTGTAATTTTATTAACATGTGAGCTCTATAGGCAGTGCCGCTGGCTGGCTCTATAAAGAGTTTCTGTAATGAAAAAAAATGTCTTTACTCAAGTGTTGTGTATTGCTGGATTGAGTCATAGTCTAATTGCTAGTTACTGTTAGTCATCTTCGTGCAAGTAAGAAAGGTGGGCATTTGAAGAGAATTTCAGTCTTCTCATATTCAGTCCTGTAGATTTGTCAAGTTGATTGTTTTTTTGTTTTTTTTTTTCCCCAGAGCCCTGCTCAGCTCTGGTTTATGGTGGTGCACAGGACTGAACCTGTGACTGGAACCTCAGGCAGGAGAGTCGTTTGCATATAAGCATTATGCTATCTACCCCTGCCCTCAAGTTGCTTTTTTAATTTAACTATTTCATTTCACCATGGTTTTGCTTATGTGCTTGATTTTATTGTCGGACTTGGTTCTGTTAGCGCCTGCACTTGTGTGGGGATGGAAGTTCTTTGATGGCATGGCAGATGTCCAGCGCCAATCCAATCTGTGTTGTTTTCTTTTTCCTTACTCACAGAACCCAGCTTTCATTTTTAGAGTAGCTTTTTGCTTAAGTAAAACAACAACAACAACAACAACAAAAAACATTTCCCAACCTCTTTTGCAGCAAATGTGACTATGAGACTTTGTTCTGCTCCCTAAGTCTCTAAGTGGAAGTTGCTAGGTGTGACCAGTCAGTTTGGCAGACACAGTTTGTCCTCTGCCCTTCCCTTTATTCTCCTCCTTAGAACTTGGACAGGATGCTGGTGGAGGAGACACAGAATGACAGACGTTTGGTAAACAGCACACATAGGCATGTTTACTGAAAAGACTAGAAGTTAGCTGCCTGACAGAAGATGAATCCTACAGGGCAGTGTGTTGGCGCAAATGTTTAGGTGGAACTTTGTTACATGAACTCAGTATGATATTTAAGGTCATATATATATACACATCCAGTTCTAGCAAAAGATAATGTAGAGTTTCTCAAACCTGACTTTAAAATTTCATTTTATAATTTTAGTACCCATCACTTCTGAATGTATCTACATATTTAATTTGTCAAATATGTTTTCAAATGCATGTTTTATAATACACGATCGTCTGTAAGCGAGACCTTTTAAATTTAAAAAGTAATTTTAAATTTAAAGTTGCAAGATTAGTACAAAGAACATCCCAAATTTTTTTTTCCCCTAGTACCAAAACACTAGGCCTCATGCCTTTTATTTCTAAACTGCTGTAGATGGCCCTTTCTTCCGTCCCTCCTCCTCCTTCCCTCCTTCCCTCCTTCCCTCCCTCCCTTCCTTCCTTCCTTCCTTCCTTCCTTCCTTCCTTCCTTCTTTCATTCTCCCCTCCCTTCCTTTCTTCCTCCCTCCCTCCCTCCTTCCCTCCCTCTCTTCCTCCTTTCTTTCCTTCCTTCCTTCCTTCCTTCCTTCCTTCCTTCCTTCCTTCCTTCTTCCCGTCCTCCCTCCCCCCCCCCCCCCAGCCACCAGAGTTACTGTTGTGGGGCTCAGTACTGGCCCTAGACACCACAGCTGCTATATCTCTCCTGGAGCCCATTTTTTTCCTTCCATTTTTTTTTCTTTTTCATAGGACAGAGAATTTGAAAGGTGTGTAGGAGATAAAGAGAGAGAAAGAGGGACACCTGTAGACCTGCTTCACCACTTGTGAAGTGTCTCCCTTAGCATGCGGAGACCAGAGACTCAATCATGGTAACATGATGCGGGGACCAGAGACTCGATCATGGTAACATGATGCGGGGACCAGAGACTCGATCATGGTAACACGTACTGTGCGCTCACTGGTGTGCCGCTGTCCGGCCCCCTTAGAATGGATTGTCTGAGAAAAATATTCTCCTATATAGCTATATTGTTGTCAAATTCAGCAGTTCAGTATTAATATTCTGTGATTGCTAAGCAGTCCGTGTTTTCCCTAGTGTAGCAGTAATATTAATAGTTGTAATATTAGTAATCATAATAGCAGTATTATAGTACTTTGCACCATTTCAGTCCCATTTAAATGTAAGCCAGCTCTTTGCCTTTTCATTAGACAGACATTTTGAAGACAGCAGAATAACTATTTTGTAAATGTCCCTCAGCTTGGCTTTTCTGATGCTTCTGCAACATTTTATTCAGTTTAGGCATTTCGGGCAGCGGCAATACAGCCCATACTGTTTTTGGTGTAACGTGTCATCTTAGGGTAGACACATTGTTCTCTTTTCCATTACTAGTACTAATTTTATCATTGAGGTACGGGTCTCGTCACTGTGAAGTTACTTTTTATCTCTCTCTCTCTTTTTAAAATAATTTGTAGCTATTCTGTTCTTCAGACATTCACCTAGTAATGGATTGTTCTTGATGGCATTATTACTGAGGTGAGTAGCTCATTTTTCAAGAAAGATTTCAATAGAACCTACTGTGTTCTAGTGATAAGCCATTTCCCCTGCTATGCCAGCTGAACTTTATTTCTTCGTGCTAATAGTTTTAAGGAAGAGTACGGTTCTAAATTGCAAATGTTTAGTGATGAAATCTTATGCCTTTACCTCTTCTCTCCAGTATAGAATGTTAACAGATCACATAGTGTATAACAGGTCTGCAGCAAAATGGAGACAACTTAACACTTTTGTTTAGGATACTATATTAGAGGATGAGATGGCTCTTTTTAAAAATTTTTTAATCATCTTTATTGAATAGAAACAGCCAGAAATCGAGAGGGAAGTGGGAGAAAGAGAGACAGAGAGACAGACATCTGCAGCACTGCTTCAGCACTTGCAAAGCTTTTCCCCTACAGGTGGGGGCCAGGGCCTTGAACCCCAGTCCTTGCGCACTGTAATATATGCGCTCAACCAGGTCCGCCACCACCTGGCCCTGAGTGATTCTTTTTCCTTAAATGAATATCGGGATCTCTGTAATGTAGCATGTTCACTCTGACAGTGCCTAGCCTGCTAAAAAATCCTGTCTTTCAAACATCCTAGGTGCTTGGATAGTAACTGTTGGATAGACACTGTTGACTGGGGAGAGGTTATCGGAGCTGTCTGAATGTCAGTTATTGATCCCATCTGCCAGTTAGCCCAGTGGATACCCACTTTCTTCCCTTCTTTTCTTCCCATCCATTTTTTTTCTTCTTCTCAGGTTTAGCTGTTGTGCAAACCACTCCTTTTTCATCTTGGGAGACGGAAATGAGGCTGCGAAGAATGAGCTAGAGAATGTTGATTCAGTAAGACTTCTTGGAGAGTATAATGTACAGGTCCCATTTTGGAAACCTGAGCATAGAATTAAGGCACCTCAAAGCATGGTTCAGTCTAGAATTAAAAAAAAAAAAGTTTTGTTTACTAGTCTCTTTGAAGATCAATTTCTTAAGCTATGGGTTGTTTGGTGATTTCTGTTCATGTTACAGGAGTCCTTTGTTTCCCTGTCATTCTTGTTCAGATTTCAGAGTGTAATGATTGTTTTTTCCCCCCTCTTTTTTAGCACCAGCAGACATTTTTGAATCAACTGAGAGAAATTACGGGGATTAATGATGCCCAGATCTTACAACAAGCCTTGAAGGTAAAGCCTCCATCTTATGACATACATTTTGTGTCACACCTTTATCTCTTGATATCTGACTTGAGTTTTTCACGTGTACAATATGATTGTAGTAGTTCTCAAAAGTGACCTTCCAATTACATAAAACCTTTAAAAATATTTTATGGGGGGGGGTGATATGGTTTACAGTAAATATAGTTGTTGATGCGTGTATAAAATTTCTGTTTTCTGCAGAACAATTACTCCCAGCTTAAGTTTTCTGTGCTAGGATCTGAGAGTCCCCAGCCCCCACCCCCAAGTCCTTTACTTTGTTGGAAGACACCAAACCCAGTCCAAATTTTCCCTCTCTGTTCTGATTTCTCAGCCTCTGTCCATGAGTGAGATCATCCCATACTCATCCTTCTCTTTCTGGTTTAACTCACTTAACATGATTCCTTTTCTTAGTTTAATTTTATGATTGTTATATACATGAGGTAGGGACTTAGTGTTTTGTTTGTTTGTTTGTTTTATTTTTGACATAATACTCAGTAAATGTTCGCAGCTTTTAGTGAGAATCATTTTGCAGCTATTTCCTTAACTATGAATGTGTTATACCCACATGGTGGGTCAGCCACTTAGTAATCTTGCAGTGATTGTGTCAGATGAGAAAGTCCAGGGGCCGGGTGGTGGCGTACCTGGTTGAGCGCACATTACAGTGCGCAAGGACCCCAGTTCGAGCTGCCAGTCACCACCTGCAGGGGGGAAAGCTTTGCAAGTGGTGAAGCAGGACAGATGGTGAAGCTGGGCTGCAGGTGTCTCGCTGTCTCTCTCTCTCCTCGATTTCTGGCTATCTGTACTAGAATACAAAAAAAAAAAAACCAAAAACACCAAAAAATTTTATAGTAGTGGTGCTTTTTGAATTGCATTTTTACTATTTATTTATTTATTTATTTATTCTTTGCCACTTACTAAAGTTAGGACTGGGTGGTTTTGGAAATTTATTCGTCCAGTTTCTCAGGCCTCATTCTGATCTTTGACCTCCGACTTGCCCCATATTTAATAAGAACACAGACGATGCTGACATTTCTGCTTCTGCCATTGCTTTCTTATCATTTGTGTTACAGCCTGCCTTAGGGGTCATGTTAGTTCATTTATTAGTGAGTTAGTAAAGGTTTATAAGATTAGTACATCACAGGAATATAGTTCCACAGCCTTTATCAGAGCTCTGTGTGTCCTCTCCTCAAGCACACTGACAACCACTATAGTTCTTTTTTTAAAAATATTTATTTATTTATTCCCTTTTTGTTGCCCTTGTTGTTTGATTGTTGTAGTTATTGTTGTTGTTATTGATGTCATCATTGTTGGATAGGACAGAGAGAAATGGAGAGAGGAGGGGAAGACGGGGAGAGAAAGACAGACACCTGCAGACCTGCCGGTGGCTTGAACCGGGATCCATATGCCGGTCCTTGAACTTTGCGCCACGTGCGCTTAACCTGCTACGCTACCGCTGGACTCCCCCACTATAGTTCTTTTGAAGGCTTAGAGACAGTTTATGGTTGGGTTATTTTCTTTTACAAAGTCATGTGTTTCGATCTTTGTATTTCACATATGATCAAAATAATCTAGTAGTTGTATTTAATCTCTTTATTTCACTAAGCATAATCACCTCAAGTTCTATCCTTTTGTCCTGAAGAACACAGTATAATTTTTTTATCATTGCACTGTAGTATTCCATTGAATATACCTTCCATAACTTTTTTTAAAATATTTATTTACTCCCTCTTGTTGCCCTTGCTGTTGTTATTGATGTCGTCATTGTTGGATAGGACAGAGAGAAATGGAAAGAAGAGGGGAAGACAGAGAGGGAGAGAGAAAGACAGACACCTGTAGACCTGCTTTACTGCCTATGAAGTGACTCCCCTGCAGGTGGGGAGCTGGGGCTCGAACCGGGATCCTTATGCCCATCCTTGCACTTTGCGCCATGTGCGCTTAACCCGCTGCGCTACCCCCCCCCCACCCCTGATAACTGTTTATCGAGTTGTCTGCCAGTGGGTAGCAAGATTGCTGTTAGTCCTTGACTGTTAACATTTGTGCATCTAGGAACATTGGAGTGATTATTATTATTGCCATTGTTTTTTATTTCTATGAACATTAGAGTGATTACCACTATTATTATTATTATTGCTACTGTTTTTTATTTCTTTATTGGGGATTAATGTTTTACAGTCCAGAGTGAGTGTTTTTAAGTGTAAATCATAACCTAGTATTTCTCAGGGCCTGGTGGGTGACATGGCACACCTGGCTGAGCACACACATGACCCAGGTTCAAGCCCCTGGCCCGTCCCCACCTGCAGGAGGAAAGCTTCACGAGCGGTGAAGCAGGGCTGCAGGTTCTCTCTGTCTCTCTCCCTCTCTATCTCCCCTCCCCTCTCAATTTCTCTCTGCCTGTATCCAATAATAAAAATAAAAAATAAAAACGCTACCTGTTATCCCGATGTTGTTTGCTCAGGTTCTTGGGACATCCCCAAAGCTCACTGTGTTCTGGTCTTTTATTGCCAGGATTGCTCCATTATTAAGCTCAGTATTTCCTAGACTGTTTCAGTGAACTGTCCTGGAGACAAAGTTCTGCTTTATTTTAAGGAGAATATAAAAGAATAGCTGACCTTTCTCTTCTTCTTCTTTTGCCTTTTCAATTTTTTTTCTAACATATTTTCTTCTAAAGTAACTTCAGAGTAATTTTGTATAGCTATGTGTTTGATGAAAACTATCTAACAGTTACTGAAATTGGATTGTCAGCTTGCTAGTCTCAGTTCTGTCTCTCTCTTACTGCTCTCAGAGTCGAGAATATTTCTTTCTAGAAGTCTTTGACATGTACTTGTTAAGATGGATTCTTAATATGTAATTTGCATTCTTATTAAAGGGAATACATTTTTATTGAACTTGTTTGCCCAAGTTTTTTTTTCTCTTCCCCCTCTTTCTTTCATTCTTGGTTAAGAGTTAACAGCACAGCTCAGCCCTGGCTTATGATAGTGCTGGGATCTTAAAGCCTCAGGCATGAGAGTCTCTCTGCGTAACAATTATGCTTTCTCCTTTTCTAAAAGTACTGTTTGAATACCCATATTTTTCTAAATGGCAAGTTTCAGGAAGCATTTTTAACTCTAAAACTTTGTTTAAAAGCTTGTGATTAACCTTTAAAAATCAGATATGAAATTAATGTAAAGCAAGAAAATTATAGATTGATTTTTGTATCGTATTACTTTATTTATTTCCTTGCCACTAGGGTTACTGTTGGGGTATGGTGCTGGTAACCCAATTTCACCATTATTCTGGAGGTATTTCTTCCTTCCTTCCTTCCTTCCTTCCTTCCTTCCTTCCTTCCTTCCTTCCTTCCTTCCTTCCTCCCCTTCCCTTCCCTTCCCTTCCCTTCCCTTCCCTTCCCTTCCCTTCCCTTCCCTTCCCTTCCCTTCCCTTCCCTTCCCTTCCCTTCCCTTCCCTTCCCTTCCCTTCCCTTCCCTTCCCTTCCCTTCCCTTCCCTTCCCTTCCCTCTCTTGTTTGATAGGACAAAGAGAAATTGAGAGGGGTGGGAGAGAGAGAAAGACACTTGCGTCACCACTACTGAAGCTTTCCTCTTGCAGGTGGAGTGTAGGCACTCAGACCCAGGTCCTTTGCTTGGTAACGTGTGCACTAAACGGGAGTGTCACTGCCTTCCCCCCTATACTACTTGTTTTATTAGAGAAAAAGGATTACTATTTACGTGGTGTGTATCTTGTTCTATAAGATTATAGTCTGAGAATGCTTTTTGTCAAGTACTGCTATAGAGAACCTTACACAAATCATTTGACACTGTAAGAGTTATTCCCAAATATTTGTTGTTCAATTTTTGATATTTAAAGGATAGTAATGGAAACTTGGAACTAGCAGTGACGTTCCTTACTGCAAAAAATGCCAAGAGCCCTCAACAAGAAGAGACAACTTACTACCAAACAGCGCTTCCTGGCAATGACAGATACATCAGTGTGGGAAGTCAAGCAGACACAAGTAAGTTTCCTCCTTTTAGTAGTTAGATAAGAACTATGAGAAAATTTCCTTGGGCATATTTTCTTTTTATGTAAGCAAAAGTAAAGCGCAAATTGCTTTAACTTTGGTTCTTCTGTAGTATAGTTGAAAGGAACATAACTTTAATTTTTATTGGTGATTTAATAATGATTAACAAGATTGTAACAGGGATTACAATTCCACGTACAATTACAGTTCCATGTTCAGTTGTCTCCATTGGGGGCTTCCCTAGTCTTTATTCCGTTAGGAGTATCGACCCAAATTCTTTATGAGGTGCAGAAAGGTGGTGGGAATTCAGGCTTCTATAATTGCTTCTCCACTGGGCATGGGCATTGGCAGGTGAATCCATTCCCCCAGCCTGTCTCTGTCTGTCCCTAGTCGGGCAGGGCTCTGGGGAGGTGGGGCTCCAGGACACATTGGTGAGGTTGTCTGCCCGGGGAAATCAGGATGGCATCATAGTAGTGTCTGCAGCTTGATGGCTGAAAGGCAGTAAGATATAAAGCAGGTCAAATTCTTTAATAAACAGGAAGCTGAATAGGAATAGAGCAAATGAAATTTGGGGTCTTCATGTTAGAGAAACTCTATTTTAGGTATATTCTAAGGGGCCCATGACTAGTATTTTTTTTTGCGTGAGTTTGACAGCTAACATGCAGGTGGGCTAAAAGTATTGACTGGGAAGATGCAGGCAGAGTTGAGAATAGGGCTAGAAAGCTGGACTAGGGCAGAGAGTAGCTTCCAAATTTGAAGAAAATATATAAATACAGTTAACTTACCCCATCAGTCTGACCCAGGGCCCAGATCTATTCATATTTAGCACAGGAGCCTGTGTGCCCTCTGAGTCCCTGTCAGTCTGAGCTCACAGTCCATGGTCACAGCTGGAACCTTCTAGGCTGCACTCATTTCAGGACCCGTCTTCCTCGAGGGGCAGAGCAGGCTGACCAGCCTCCTTTCATGGCTGTCCTACAGTGAGGGCTAGGTCCTGGAGAGGCCACAAAAGGGCTTATGATGGAAATGGAACATACTTTTATTAACTATTAGATGATATGTTGAATTTCTGTGGTGTCTGTTTTGATATCTCCTCTTTCATTTACAATTTGATTTTTTGGGTCTTCTCCCTTTTTTGTTTTGTGAATCCGGCTAAAGGTTTGTCAATTTTGTTCACTCTTTTGAAGAACCAACATTTACTTTCGTTGATCTTTTGTATGGTTTTCTTATTTTTCAGTGTTATTTATTTCTGCCCTAACATTAGTTATTAGGGATATTAACTATTACATACATGTAAATTTTCTTTTTTTTCTTTAAAGTAAGGAATTGCTTTAATTTCAATTTTAATTTTTTTAAAAAATATTTATTTTATTTATTTATTCCCTTTTGTTGCCCTTGTTGTCTTATTGTTGTAGTTATTATTGTTGTTGTCGTCGTTGTTGGATAGGACAGAGAGAAATGGAGAGAGGAGGGGAAGACAGAGAGGAGGAGAGAAAGACAGACACCTGCAGACCTGCTTCACCACCTGTGAAGCAACGCCCCTGCAGGTGGGGAGCCGGGGTTCGAACCGGGATCCTTATGCCGGTCCTTGTGCTTTGCGCCACCTGCGCTTAACCCGCTGCGCTACAGCCCGACTCCCCTCAATTTTAATTTTTTTAAATCTTTTTATTTATTTAGTAGAGAGATAGGAGGAGAGAGAGAAAGAATCAGAGCATCACTCTGGTACATGTGCTGCTGTGGATTGAACTCAAGACCTCATGCTTTTAAGTCCCATGCTTTATCCACTGTGCCACCTCCTTGGGCCACCATACATGTAAATTTTCTATGTTAGGAGTAAAAGTTATAGTTCTGTCCTTTCACAGAGCATTTCTTAGAGTGTTCATTGATTTGAAATGTGAAATAACTGTAGGTGTAGGTGTCACTTAAGAAAAAGACCCATATCTTAAGTGGACACCTTGTTTTATGGATTTTAAGTGTTAATAGAGGCGTGCTATAGTTGGAAATAAAATGTTGTTTCCAGTTACTGACAGTGTTGCCATTTAATAAAATTTCCCATTCACAAAACTCCTTTCTAAAAAGGAAGATGCTCTAAAATATTTTATCAGTATATGATATGATCACCCTAGCCCCTAGAGTGTACATAAAAACATGTTCACCGATGAAAATGATTACATAGTACTTACTCTAGTACTTTTATAATAAGAATATATATATATATATATATATATATATATATATATAAAATCTGTATTGAACTGAGGTTCATTTCAATACAGGTTATTTCTATTACAGTTATATCTATTACAGTATACAAATACTGTTTAAAACATAAGTATTATATATTATGAATTTGAGAAGTTTGGTTACTAACATATTTGAAGATAATGTAAGATACTGTGAATTTTCTTAAATTCAGTAAACCACCAGGACTAACCCACTTGATTGTTTACAGCTGGTGACTTCCATTAAACAATTCTGTGGCAAAATTATTCAGTTTAAAATTTTTTTCAGGGTGCTCTTAAATGTTTATCCTCAATAATTGATCTTACATTAGCCAAGGCTGGCATATTGTAAAACAGACCAAACTTGGTTGGCAACGTAGTTCCTTTGGATAATGTATGGCTTTCCCATGTGTGTGACCCAGGTTCAAGACTGTCCCTCACATCACTGGAGGAAAGTTAGGTGCTATGGTCTCTGTCACTTCTCTTTCTGCCTCTTGGACTCTCCACTCCCAGGCATTCCTCCAGCCTTTTTTGTTTTTCCCTTGGAAGATTCTGTTTAGGAACTTGCTTGCTCTATATTTTCCCTACCTCCAGTGGAGTTGGATGAAGTTCTTTACCAGCATCTGGAGCAAGGGTCTTTCTGAAGTAGTGCCTTGCCCTTTTAATATTATTTGCTTGTCTTTCTTGCTTAAAGAACAGAAAGCTTAAGGCATGGAACTGACGATGTACACAGTATCATTCTATAATGTTACAGTTTCCTTACATGGTATCATTCTATAATGTTACAGTTTCCTTACACGATATCATTCTATAATGTTACAGTTTCTTTACACGGTATCATTCTATAATGTTACAGTTTCCTTTAAAGAGAGGGGGCTCATTTTTGGTAATACATCTAGGTGACCAGTGAAAAGGAGCCAGGTTGAAAAGCTCGTTGCATAAGCTGCAGTAGTGTGGAGTACTGCAATGACCAGAGTGCTGGGGTGCTTTGTAGGTATGAAATTCATTGTTATACAGTTTACCATAGTTGAACTTTAATTCTTTTTAGATTCAGTTTTTTTTTTTTTTAAATGCTTCCTTTTCAGTTTTTGAAATAAAGTCTGTTACAGCCAGGTCCAAAATGAAAACAAATTCTTGCTAATGTGCTAATTGTTTATTAGTGATGCTAAGTATCTATAGTTTGAATAAAATGGTCTTGAATGTTACCTGTATATATTTCTTTTCTGCTATAGGCTGGATTATGACTGTAACTTTGAGTTTCTTTTAGAAAGAATAAGTTTTTTTGCTGCTGTTGATTAACTGCGAAAATTACATTTGAGGGGGCCGCGTGGTGGTGCACCTGGTTGACTGCAGATGTTGCAACACAAGGCCTCGGGTTCCAGCTTCCACTCCCCACCTGCAGTGGGGACTTGCTTTGCAAATGGTGAAGTGGTGTTGCAGGTGTCTCTGTCTCTCTTTTCTTTTTTTTTTAATATTTATTTTATTTATTTATTCCCTTTTGTTGCCCTTGTTGTTTTATTGTTGTAGTTATTATTGTTGTTGTCGTTGTTGGCTAGGACAGAGAGAAATGGAGAGAGGAGGGGGAGACAGAGAGGGGGAGAGAAAGACAGACACCTGCAGACCTGCTTCACCGCCTGTGAAGCGACTCCCCTGCAGGTGGGGAGCCGGGGTTCGAACCGGGATCCTTATGCCGGTCCTTGTGCTTTGCGCCACCTGCGCTTAACCCGCTGCGCTACATCCCGACTCCCTCAGTCTCTCTTTTCTATCACCTCCCTTCCGTCTCAGTTTCTGGCTGGCTGTCAAATGAAGTTTTTAAAAAAACTTTAAGAAAGAAAAAATAAACAAAATGACAGTTGAGACATATAGGGAAACTTATTTATGAATATCCAGGTATATCAAAAGGAAACAACTATGCCATTTGAACACACATTTGTGAACCTGCCTTTAACAGTGAAGATGTCATTACACTCCCAGTAATTCTGTTTTTGATAGATTACAAGGAATGCATGAATTCTGTATATTAAGGAATTGAGAAGTAGCATCTCATGTGTCTGTATGTAACTTTGGTAATGTTCAATGCTATCATATGCTTGAATGCTGGGAGGAGACCAAATCATTTGTAACTTTTTAACAAAAGTCTCAGGCACCTCTTACCATTACTGATATCACCTACCTAGATTTGATTTTGTGAATTGGCCAGTGAGTACCATCCGTCTTCAACTTAAAAAGAAAATGAAGTAATATTGGGATTTTCCAGGAAAAAACAACGGAGACAGTTCAAAATGTTGAGCTTTCATTAATGTGTCTAATAATCTGAAGAGCGATTCTGAAAACTGTGCACGTGTTGGCAAACCATTCCATAGACATGACCTTCCAGAGATTTTACCCAATATGAAATCGAGCAGTAATAGTTTTTTTTTTTTCATGACCATTAACTGTTTGAAATTTCTTAAAACAGGAAAAAAAAATTACATGTCCACGAGAACAAGGTGTGGAACCAATTGAGCAGTCAGAAAGCGTGAGCTAAAGATAAGAGGGAGGCGGGCAGATAATTTTAACACAGAAAGTGTGTGCCATGACTTGACTCAAGCTTTAGACAGATTCATAAAGCACAAGGCAAGGAGGGTTAAGAGGTAGACCCTTCGCAAATGTGTAATTGCTTTACTACACAAAAAACATGAATTGTGGAAACAACTAGTGTGTGGAAAAGGAAAGCTTTGAGGCTCCTTATTTAAACCCTAGAGCCCCTGCTTTGGCAAACTAAACTGGTTTCAGACACAGTGGGCCGATCTGTGTCTGCTGTGCTAGTTTCGATATATGGTATTTCATTCTATCAAGCGGCTTAACATCTTACTAGCTGAACACTGATGTTCTTCCATCCCCAAAGCTGTTAAGGAAAAAAGTTGATTCAGTGAGTTAAGTCTCTTTTTCTGTAGAAATTCTGACACATGAAACTATCTTGAGGAGTCACCAAAAGGTAGGCAGATAGCGAAGATGCTATAATAGTGGGGAAGTTATTTGTAACTGACGGAAGAAAATTATACTGGTCTGTATTAGACTTATATGGCAGAGTGATGCACATATCTTGTATTTTACTTTTTATTTAGCATTTGATAGCCACAGACCTTTGCTCTTTTTGTTGACTAGTATAGAATGTTAACATTTTAAAAAATATTTATTTATTTATTTATTTATTCCCTTTTGTTCCCCTTGTTGTAGTTTATGATTGTTGTTGTTATTGGTGTTGTCGTTAGGACAGAGAGGAATGGAAAGAGGAGGGGAAGGCAGAGGGGGAGAGAAAGACAGACACCTGCAGACCTGCTTCACCGCCAGTGAAGCGACTCCCCTGCAGGTGAGGAGCCAGGGGCTCGAACCCGGATCCTTACGCTGGTCCTTGCACGTCTCGCCACATGCGCTTAACCCGGTGCGCTACCGCCCGACTCCCAACATTTTCTATAATACAAGTTAGAAACAAAATAAAAATGACAAATGCAGGGATAGCTTTTTTCCGATTTTAGCTTATCACTCAGTATACTATTTCCATAGGAAACTGAATTTGAGTTTTAAATAATGCATGTATTTGAATTCTCATTTCTTACTAAGTTGATTACAGCCTCCATTTTGGAGTTAACAGAAATGTTAGTTGGTATTTTAGTTTTATTCAAGTGGTAATTCTTTGGAAAGGGAAGGCGTTCCAAGAAAGAAATTTTATGTTTTTCTGAATATATTTCTGAGCATATAGAAACACATTTTATTTTGGACAATCTTGAAAATGTTGGAGATAACTGTTTAAAGGCTTTTGCAATATGTAATTTTGCACAGTAATATTCAGCTAACACTCACAATGCTTGTGCCCTTGTATTGTGCTTAGACAAATGCTAGAGGGAGGTTTGTTTAAAATAAAGCTTTGAGCAGAACTTGGACTGGGTTTGGTGTATTGCGGCAAAGTAAAGGACTCTGGTGGGGGTGGGGTGTTCAGGTCCTAGAACTTGATGGCTGAAGAGGACCTAGGTGGAGAGGGAAGGGGGTTGTTAGAGTGTTATGTGGAAAACTGAGAAATGTTACACATGTACCAACTACTGTATTTTATTGTTGACTGTAAACCATTAATCTCCTCAATAAAGAAAACTAAAGCTTTGAGGCTGGCAAGATAGTATAAAGGTTATGCAAGAAGACTTTCATTTGTAGATTTTTAAAAATTTATTAGTGATTTAATAATGATCAACAAGATTTTTTTTTTTTTTTTTTTACCAGAACACTGTTCAGTTCTGGCTTATGGTGGTGCGGGGCATTGAACCTGGGACATTGGAGTCTCAGGCATGAGAGTCTGTTTCCATAACCATTATGCTATCTACCCTCCGCCCCGATGAACAAGATTTTAAGATAACAGGCACAATTTATTATTTTATTATTTTTTTAATATTTATTTTCCTTTTTGTTGCCCTTGTTTTTCATTGTTGTAGTTATTATTGTTGTCATCATTGTTAGATAGGATAGAGAGAAATGGAGAGAGGAGGGGAAGACAGAGAAGGCAGAGAAAGACAGACACCTGCAGACCTGCTTCACGGCTTGTGAAGTGACTCCTCTGCAGGTAGGGAGCCGGGGACTTGAACTGGGATCCTTACACTGGTCCTTGTGCTTTGCGCCACCTGCACTTAACCCACTGCGCTACCATCCGACTCCCAACAGGTACAATTCTATATAGTTCCCACCACCAGAGTTCCATATCCCATCCCCTCAATTGGAAAATTCTTTTTTTGTTTTTAATGAAATGGAGATATTGACAAGACCTTAGGATAAGAGGGGTACAATTCCACACAGTTCCCACTACCAGAACTCCATATCCCATCCTACCCATGAAAGCTTTCCTATTCTGTTGGGCAGTATGGCAGCTTCCCCTGCTTAACTCTGCGGTCTATTTACATAACCACTGTTACCTAAGAACCGCCCTGCCTGCAGGGCACTGGTTTAATCCCCACTGGTTCAAACTCTCTTTTTGCTTAGCTCCCTCTTGTAGTCACACCCTGATTTCCACCAATCTCTTTTCGTTCCACCCTCTCTACATCACATCCTGTTTCCACCCTACTT
Organism: Erinaceus europaeus; assembly: GCF_950295315.1. Classification (NCBI taxonomy): domain Eukaryota; kingdom Metazoa; phylum Chordata; class Mammalia; order Eulipotyphla; family Erinaceidae; genus Erinaceus; species Erinaceus europaeus. The sequence goes on from NC_080175.1 coordinate 97,250,175, forward strand.
GGTGAGTATAAATACAGCTGCTCTTCTGATTAAACACACATGGAATTGCCTTCCGGCTCGGAGAGTCCCAGAGTCTCTCTCCTGCTACGCTAGCCCAGCACGAGTTCCTGATCCCTGTCCCACGCAGCAGCCTTAGGTTGGCTCCAGTCGAGTTCTCTCCAACCCAGAGAGCACTTGCTCGGGAAGAAGCACCCTCAGGCTCTCCCGGCACTATTCTTTATCCCTTTGGGAGTATGGACCCAGGATCATATCCCTCTGGGAGTGCAGAAGGTAGAAGGTCTGGCTTCTGTCATTGCTTCTCCACTGAACATGGGCGTTGGCAGGTGGATCCATACCCCCAGCCTGTTTCTGTCTTTCTCTAGTGGGGCAGGTCTCTGGAGAGATGGGGTTCCAGGACACATTGGTGAGGTCGTCTGCCCTTGGAGTTCAGGATGGAGTCATAGTAGCATTTGCAACAGTAAGTTTGAAGCAGGACAAAATGTTTAATAAATAGGAACCAGAAAGAAGAAACAAAGCAGGTGTGAATAGGGACTCTAGGGTGGAGAGCAACTAGGAAGTCTGTTAGGTATGTTCCTTGGGGCCCATTCTTTTCGTAATGTTTGCCTGAGCCTAGTTAACGTGGAGGTGGTCTAAAAATATTGTCTGGGAAGATGGTGTCAGAGTTGAGAATAGGGCTGGATCAGAGCAGAGTGTACCTGATGAAGCTGAAGAAAATATACCAATAGCACATAACTGTTTATAACGTCAGTCTGACCCAGGCCCCATGTCTATTCACATTTAGGTTAGGAGCCTGGATAACTTGAGTCCCCTGCCAGTCTCAGCTCACCGTCCCTGGTCACAGCTGGGGACACTCTACACAGCACTCATTTCAGGACCTGTCTTCCTGGAGGGACAGAATGGATTTTATAATATCTCAAACACCAATTTACATTTTAAATCTGCATGGAAAAAAAACTGAGTGAAGATGCACATTACACCTGCTTTTCATCGACAGCGCACTGTTTTTGCTAGTTTAAAATAATGAGGGATCACTAGAGCAAAGTCCTTGCTTTGCAAGCTAAATCAGCTGATTAATTTCAGGAAAAACTCTTTTTTTTCTTTCTTACTTTGAAGAGCAAACTACAATCTATGAAATAGGAAGTAGGTGAGGAGGGTATCTAGGCCCAAGTAGAATCTTCTGGGCAGGGAAGAGAATATATGGAGTGGCCTAGAAAAATGGCAAAAACACACCTTATGTTCAGATCCCCCAGTGGGCTATGAAATAAGAAAAAAAATGAGCAAAGAAAATCACTTTTTTTTTTTGCACTTCCAGGGTTATTGCATGAATCCACTGCTCCTGGAGGCTTCCCCCCCCCCCTTTTGTTGCCCTTGTTGTTGATGTCATTTGTTGTTGGATAGGACAGAGAGAAATGGAGAGAGGAGGGGTTAGACAGAGAGGGGGAAAGACAGACACCTGGAGACCTGCTTCACTGCATGTGAAGCGTCCCCTGCAGGTGGGGAGCTGGGGGCTCGAACCGGGATCCTTATGCTGATTCTTGCGCTTTGCACCACGTGTGCTTAACCCGCTGCCTGACCCCCTGAAACTCACTTTTAGAGGAAGTCCTTCCACCCCATTCCTAGATCTCTTAATCTTTGGAAAGAAAAGTGCGTCCTATCTTGCCCTCTCAGTTTCAGGCCCACCCAGGTAATGCAAAACCCACGTACATCCCCACCCCCGCCTCAGCCTGCAGGACCTTCACAGAGCAGCATGACTTCTGGTCCTGGAGCAGAGCAGGGGGCATTAAGACTCAGATGTAGTCCCACCCTTACCCCTGGATGGCCAGCTGCTCCTCCTGTCTCTCATTGGCGGTCTCCCTGCCAGTCAGTCCTTAGCTCCTGCCCCCTCAGTTAGCTCTGTAGTTTGTCAGTCAACAATAGCCATGAAGGGGAGGGGAAGCCTGAGAAGGGGGGAGCAGTGCAGCACCTGCTGGAGAAAACAAAGTTGCTTATTGAGCTCAGCAGTGTGGCCTTGTAGGAAAATGAGGGTTAACCTCTTCACAAGCAATGTGTAAGGTTACCTTGTGTTTACCTGGCCACAGAAGCCAAGCCCCAGGTGTGTCTGGAACCATATTTTTGTTGTTGTTGGTTTGTTTTGTCTTTCCTAACTTCCTTTCCTTTCTTCCTTCTTCCTTCTCCTTCCTTCCTTTCTCTCTTTTTTCTTTGTTTCTTCCCTTCCTTCCTTTTTTCCTTTCTTTCTTCCTTTCCTTCCTTTCTTCATTTTTGCCTTTCTTTCTTCCTTTCTTCCTTGCCTTCCTTCCTTCCTTCCTTCCCTTTCTCTCTCTCTTTCTTTTTTTTTTCTATATTTTATTATTTTTTTATTTATTCCCTTTTGTTGCCCTTGTTGTTTTATTGTTGTAGTTATTATTGTTGTTGTCGTTATTGGATAGGACAGAGAGAAATGGAGAGAGGAGGGGAAGACAGAGAGGAGGAGAGAAAGACAGACACCTGCAGACCTGCTTCACCGCCTGTGAAGCGACTCCCCTGCAGGTGGGGAGCCGGGTTCGAACCGGGATCCTTTATGCCGGTCCTTGCGCTTTGCGCCACCTGCGCTTAACCCGCTCTGCTACCGCCTGACTCCTTTCTCTCTCTCTCTCTTTCTTTCTTTCTTTCTTTCTTTCTTTCTTTCTTTCTTTCTTTCTTTCTTTCTCTCTCTCTCTCTTTCTTTCTTTCCTTCTTTCCTTCTTTCCTTCTTCCTTTCTCTCAACTTTGTGAGCAGTAAAATCAAGTTTGTATCATAAGGAGGTGGGCTAGTTTGCCCTGCAGAAACACTTGAATTTTTTCTGACCTGGGGAAATGGGAGACAGCAAAGCCATTCACTCCCTGCAGCTTATATGCTCCAAACATAGTATCTCAATTATATGAGCTCTTCATATCAGACTTTCACACTGGAGAGTAGCAGATACATCTTTCTTTGGATGTGGAGTCCTGATGGTTATTTCTAGGAAAAAGAGACACTTTCCCAGCCAGGGAAGAGACTGGCGCTCTGTTTTCACTATTATGACAGCATTTCTTTTTCTGTCTTCTTTTTTTTGTTAGAAATAAAAAGATACTTATTTCACATAAGGCAGGAAATCTTTTCATCTTAGATAATTTGGATTTAAAGTCAATAGTCAACCCCCCCCCCCCCCAATCACTCTAAATCTCCTCCTTGCCCCATGTCTTACATTTTCTGTCTTCTTTCTCCGTACATCCGTTCAGTTGGTTCTGACCTCTCCAGTCCCAGCATTTGGGAAACAACTTGTAGTCATTCTTGAATAATTAAGGAAGCTTCATGTTTCTGTATCTGTTTTGTTCCTCTCAAGACCTAGTGGCATCGTTGTTGAAGCTGAGTTAAATGTCTGTACCTGTGTGACACTCCTTTAGGGGGGACTTGAATCTTGTCTTTCAGCCTTAGGAAATCTTTGACCTACCTTGTATTTCTTGATGCTTCACTTTTCAATCCTTACCCTGCTATACTGCCTCTGCTGATCTCAAGTAAATCAGCACAGCCAGTGTCACCAGGCCATGTTATACTGCCACTGCCTCTTTGTTTTGGGTTGTTTATAGACATGTTCTATTATGTCCGCTACCTTGCTATATAACTGTGTTCCATATTTTGTTTGCTGTCTGGACTTAACTCTATTCTTGTGAGATTTTATTATTCTCTCCTAAAATATTAAAACTTTCCATGACCAGGTGTCATTGCTAATATTTTGAATATTCTTGTAGACTACAGTTTGTATTAGAGCAGGATGCATAAGAATTGGATTTATGAAAATAGCCTCTTTCTCATTAAATTTGGATGATTATTTTTCTAGTAGCTATGTACATATACACCACCGCTTGGCCTCCAATTTTTAACATTTTTTTTTAAATAGAAAGTAAAGCCAAATAGTTCAAAATACCCATAAACATAATCCCAACACACAGGCAGTGTTCTTCCTCTTGAATCATTTGGGAATCACCTATTAAGTATTTTATGTTTTGTATCATTGTTTAAATGGTAACGAAAGTATCCTGGCCATCTTCTGAGAATATTGGCCAGCTATGTATACTCTGGACTTGAATGTGGTTTTACTGAAGGTGGTTATGATTGTATCTTTCTTTGCAAGAGAGTACTTACAGCGTAAGTCTCTTCGTAGAAGAGGACCTTTTTGTGAAATGAAATCCTTTATAAATTGTTAAATGGTTCAAATGGTTTATAAGTGTTTAAGAAATAGAAAGTTAAAGGTCCTTGTACTTTCTCTTTCCATAACCTTCCTCATCAAAATTAACCACCATTAACAGCTTGACACAGACTTAAAAAATGTATATATAAAATAGACATAGCTACATGTATTCAGTTTATACAGCTATATGTTGGGTTCATTTCTCAAACATTTTGGAGACCTCACTTGTCAATTCTGTTTTGATAATGTCTAGGTGGTAGTTATGGATAAAGTATGATGTTTGCATGTTTGGACCAACGTCAGAAAGTGTACATGTTTATAACTATGCTGGTTTCATTCTTGGTAAATAAATTTTCTAGCCATATTCTTGTTTATTGTTGTTAATGTAAACTGTTGTGGTCTCGAGTCAGAGACTTCATAGTGAGTAATGACCTTCCTCTACAATGAAAAAATATTCATGCTCTTGTTTTTTTTTTTGTATATTTTATAGAGAAATTCATCTTTGAACTATTACATTTTTAAATGTGTGTGCATTTTCTTCAGAGAAATGTCAAGAATTGTTGCTGCCTGGCTTGAGGGGGTTGTGCTGAGTTTAAAATGTCCATGATATGTATTACTGCTCACTTGATTTTCTTTTAATTCTGAGAAAGATAGTTTTCCTTTTCAGATGTGATTGATCTCACTGGAGATGATAAAGATGATCTTCAGAGAGCAATTGCCTTAAGTTTGGCGGAATCAAACAGGGCATTCAGAGAGACTGGGATAACTGATGAGGAACAAGCCATTAGCAGGTAAAAACACAACTTGTATAAAGTCGATATGACCATTGCTTATAAGAATAATAACAACTGAAATTCATTTCAAGAGACACAAAGATATGCTGTGTTATGTAGCACTTATTAGCACTCATATACTTAAATACTTTTTATATTTTATGTGACCTCAGTTTTTTCAGATTATTGTGTTGGGGACATAATGGTTTACGTTGTTCACGCGCGGGTATAATCCTTCCTTTTTGCAAGTGTCTGCCAAACACTCCCACCCTGAACTTAGGTCCTTTCCCCCCACTGTGCTCTGAGACCCAAATGTTTTTTAGGTAGAAGTCATAGGAAGGAGAGGGAAAGCATAAACGGACATTTGGACTGGGTTGATGTGTTCAAGTGGAGCGAGAGCCACTGGGAGAGGAGGGGCAGAGGTGGAAAAGGGGCTAGGGTCCTGGTGCATGGTCGTGACTTGATTACTGAATTTCAGTTCTCATTGCCTTTGAAGTATTGATTTAGAGGATTTTGGAGTGGTGATGAGATACTACCTTTCTATATATGGTCATACTTTTCCTTTCTTTTCTCCCCCTAGTTCTTTTTGGATGATACTGTTCAATTCAGTGTATAGTCATTTCTAGGAGAGAGGAGCAAATATTCTCTATAAAGGATCAATAGTAACTATTTTTGGCTTCATTGGCCATCTGCTTTCTGTAGGGATAACTCAACTCTGGTGTTAGAGTAGGAAAACAAGTGCAGATAATCCATAATTTAATAACTATGGCTGTTTCAGTATGTCTGCGATTTATAAAAATAGGCTTCGTGCTAGTTTTGGCCCATGGGCAATAATAGTTTTGCAGCCTGTGATCTATAATAATGATGTTCATAGCACTTTAAAAAGGAGGCATCAATTCAAGATTTGTGATAGGAGGCATCCTTTGATTTAATAGGCAAAACATTTAGTTTGAAACAATTTGATTCACCAAAGGATCAAGTCAGTATGTTTGGTTAAACACTAAATAGTTTTGATTTAAAAAAAAAAACACTTATAATCTTGTAAACAATTCTTTGGAGTCTCACGTCTTTCTGTAATGCATATTGAAGAAGCTTATAGTCCCTGATGTCTGACTGATGGAAAGGACCAAGTCCGGCATGAGAGCATTTTGCAGACACTTATCATTGGGAAATGAAACTGTCCCCCTCTGTCCATGACTTGTACTTAAACTCTCCCCTTCACCCCATGAAATGATAAAAGGAAGAAAAATTTTGTGGTAGCAATTTCAGGGAAAAAAAATAGAGGTTAAGTGATTTCTCAAATGGGTTTTTTTTGTTTGTTTGTTTCATTGTTCTTTACACTATAATACATATCTTTGGTAGCAGAATGTATCGTCTTTCAGATAATTTGCCTTGGGAAAAATATCAATAGTATATTTTCCTTAAGAGTCAGAAATTGCTAGATGGAAGGAGATACCTGAAAATGCTATGTTTAACAGAGGTACATACTTAGTAATGGTTTTTATGTCTGAAATGTTACTTTGAAAACTATTTAAGACAGTATGCTTATATTAAAGTGGAGTTTAAATTTACCATCCTTCCTAGTTGTGATTAACATCATCTAATGCTAATAAATATGACAGTACATAAGCTGTCTTTAGATATTTTAACTGGTCTTAGTTTGCAAAAAAGTTTTTAAAATAGAATGCTCTCAGTAATCAAATATTAAAAAGTATATTTCATTTCCATGAATTTATACTAGTATTCTAACTGACAAAAGTCTCTGAGTTTATATATGTGTGTGTGTGTGTGTGTGTGTGTGTGTGTGTGTGTGTGTGTGTGTGTGTGTAAAACAGCATCAGTAGCTTTAAATCATGGATTTTGTGATTAAAACATGCACTAATTAGATAATAAGGAATGGAAAGTTTTAAGTTCAGGGACCACGTCTAAGTTGATAGTGAATGTCAATGTAATGTGTTGTTATACAATGTTTTAGATACACATCTTTGTTCAAAGAAGAAATTTATTTTTCACTCAAAGACTTCTGGTGCCTGTGTGATTCCACTGTTAGGTGAACTCTTTTTTTCCTCCTTTCAATGTCAGAAAAACAAAGGACGAGAGAGAGAGAGAAAGAGAGAGACAGACAGAAAGACACAACGACACAATACCACACCACACCACACCACACCACACCACACCACACCACACCACACCACACCACACCACAGTCTGGCTCCACAACTTGTGAAATTTCCCTTATGTGTTGGGTCCTTGTGCAAAGTAAGTCCTGTGCTCTACCAGCTGTGCTATCTCCTGGCCTTTGTCTTTTGAATTTCAATGTACTCTTAGAATATTCTGTAAAACATTTTTATTGCATATTACGTTACAGAGATTTGGCATAGTACAACATATAAGTTTTACTTATAATCATGAATTCATTGTTGCTGAATGTGTCAGTGTCAGAGTTAATTCTGAACAGAAATTCAAATGCAAATACATAGCTACTAGTCATCTATGTAATACATAGCTACTAGTCATCTATGTAAATTTGTGAATCTCATTGCATCGGACAAAAGAGATTGCTTGAAACCTAGCTAAATTATTGGCAAAGTTATATTTGTCTTTTTTCTGTGGACATTTGTAAGGCTTAGAGAGCTCATTTCCAAAGGGAAAAATGATACATCATTAAATCATTTCCCAAGTTCACATAATAAAAATATTGCTAGACACAATCCTTGGACTGATTAAATTTGAGTTGACTAACTTCATTACTAATTTGAACATTTAGAATACTATATTATTATATATAAATAGATTAGATTAAGTTTATATTTTACATTTTTGCAATCCTCTGCTAAAATACTAATTCCATGGTAAAATTCCTTATATGGAACATTTTAAAGTAATTTGTAATAGAATTTGCTTCTTAATGTCAGCATTAGATATAATTTATCTCTTACTTATCATTGCCTAGACAAAATAACTTGCCTCACGAAATGACTTTGAACTAGCCTAGTTCAGAAGGTCGGAGTAGCGTTCTAGGCAGAATCATGACTAGGAGCATACCATATCATGATTTTCCTGGTAGAAATATCCCTAATATGTTGTTTCTGTTACATATGGTATGTAGGTCTTAAAGTACTACAGAGTCGTTAAGATACTACAGACTAAAATCAGTGAAAGCAAAATAATTGTAGAACACACCAAGTTACTTTTTTGATGATTTCAGTGTCAGGCTAAGGCTCTCTAATACTTAGCTATCCATAGACGGAAGGGAGTACGGACAAGACCAACATGACATTGGCAGACGTACAGAATAAGTGGAAGTGTCACACGTTGGCAGTATAACAGTATTGGAAAACTGAGGATTTCTAATACATTGCAACATACACTGTTTTAGAACTCAGTGATTCCGCTCCTCTTGATAGACCCCTGTGAAACGAATCCATTTTTATCTTTTATCTATAGCAACTACTGCCCACAACCAAATATATATATATATATGTATATATCAATAGAAAAGTAATCAGCAGAATGGAAGGTGGTAGTCAGTGCAATGCAGTACGTTGATGTGGTACGTACACAGTGAGGGAATTCTGACAGCAGCAAATGGAGAGGAAATAATAACTATTGTGATGCTGTCACACGGAAAGATAGGCAAAAGCAACTTCTGATGCTAGAAATCAGAATGGTGATTCTCTGAGGGGTGCAGAGGACAGCACTGGTCGCAAAGAACATGAGCACGTTTCTGTCATCACGAGGATGCTTTACATCTTGGTCTGGGTAACAGTCTCATGAGTGCTTACATATATTAAAAAAATTGAGTTCTGTGTTTTTAGATTTGGATATCATATGGAAATTGTCTCTGAATTGTGTAGTGATTGAAACAAATTGAGGTACTGATAATAGACACAATTAGTCTAAGAGTAAGGATGTAATTTTTTTTTTGTGTGTGTGTGTGTGTGTGTGTTTTAATTGTTGTAGTTATTGATGTCGTTGTTGAATAGGACAGAGAGAAATGGAGAGAGGAGGGGAAGACAGAGAGGGGGAGAGAAAGACAGACACCTGCAGACCTGCTTCACCGCTTGTGAAGAGACTCCCCTGCAGGTGGGGAGCCGGGGGCTTGAAACAGGATCCTTATGCCGGTCCTTGCGCTTTGCGCCACCTGCGCTCAACCCGCTGCGCTACCGCCCGACTCCCAAGAATGTAATTTTTTAAAGGCTACTGTTTTAATACACAGAACTACTGAAGACGGAATAAACCTAGTAAGAATTATGCAAGAAGATGGTTAGATACTGTTGAGACACACAAGTGAATAATTGCATAACCCCTTTTAAAAAATACTTATTTTTAATTAATTAATTTTACCAGGGCACTGATCAGCTCTGGCTTACAGTGGTGTGTGTTGGTTGGGGATTGAACCTGGGACCTTGGAGCCTTAGGCATGAGAGTCTTTTTGCATAACCACTATGCTATCTACCTCCACCCACAAGTGCATAACTGGACACACATGCTATTCCATATATTGGAAGGCTGAGAATTGTAAAATTAGTTCTCCTTACCTCGATTTAGGGATGTAGTATCATCTAAAGCAAAATACTAGTGGATTTTTATAAGAGAGCAACAGGTTAGTAAGTCCTTCTCTCTTTCCTTTTTTATTTCTTCATTCCCTTTTTTCCTTTTCCCTTCTCTCACTTCCCTTTTCTTTTTTTTGATTGATGTAAGCAGCTTAAATGGTGAGTGTGTTTATCAGTATATATGATGCTTCCCTAAAAAAAGGACTTGAGTGATCAAAAGTTGAGTATTTCAGACATTGATACTATGATGCAATTTAAATAATAGTATGAAATACAGGTATGACTCTTGCTGAAGAACAAATTAGCAGGGAAAGTAGCTGCTTATATCTTACTCATGTATTTTTTAATATTTATTTATTTATTTCTTTTTTGTTGCCCTTTTACTGTTGTTGTAGTTATTAGTTATTGATGTCGTTGTTAGATAGGACAGAGAGAAATAGAGAGAGGGGAAGACAGAGAGGGAAAGAGTAACACAGACACCTGTAGACCTGCTTCACCGCATGTGAAGCGACTCCTCTGCAGGTGGGGAGCTGGGGGCTCGAACCAGGATCCTCACGCTGGTCCTTGTGCTTTGCACCACCTGCGCTTAACCTGCTGCACTACCGCCTGACTCCCTCATATATTTTTATTTCACCTGGTCAGTCCTGTCACTAGTCACACATGTTTTGGGGATGAAGCAGAATCAGGCGTCCTCCCTGTAAATGTCGACGGGACAGACTGGTTGAGAGTAAATATTTCTGGTGCAGCATGTGGAAGACTTTTTTAATGTTCTTTAGGGGTGGGGAGGAAGTTGGAAGAGGAAACCTATGAGCATGTATATAAGAAAAGACTGTTTGATACAAGACCTCACCATAATTTATGCTATTTATATGTAGCTGTATCCTATAAAGTAATGCCACTAGTTGATTCTGTTCTCCCTGGTCTAAGCCTTTTGGAGACAATATTTCAGAGAACAAGTCCATACTCTCAGAGGGATAAAGAATAGGGAAACTCTCAAGGAAGGGGATTGGATATGGAGCTCTGGGGGTGGGCAGTGTGTGCTGATGTACCCCTCTTATCCTATGGTCTTGTCAATGTTTCCGTTTTATAAATAAAAAGAAATAATCAAAAAAAGTAAAAACGAATGTTAAACTCTAAATCAAGTAACTACAAAGCCACACACGGTATTCGTTTGTAAACTGTAGCATCCTAATGGAACCTTCTTTGTGTGGTTTAAGATTCAAGTAAGCCTATCTCTTTGAATCTCATGCTTTCATTTGATGAATGGTGCTGGTGAGCATATCTACAGAAAGCTGATTAATAAAAGCATGTTAGGGATGTCTGGGTTTTAAATAGGTTGAGTTATTAACTTAAAATATCTTTATTTATTTTGGATAGAATCAGTAATTGAGAGGGGGAGCAGGGTGGGGGCGGAGAGATACCTGTAGCACTGTTTCACTGCTACAGGTGAGGCTGGGGGTCTTGAACCTGGGTCCTTGTGCGTTAACACGTGCACCCTACTGGAGGTGTTAGCACCCTACCCTCAGTTGTTGACTATTATAGGGAGCATGGGACCTACTTTCATTCACTCTGATTTTAACATTTTCATTTATAAAAAAAAAACTTCACTTGTTATTAATTAATTAGTTGATTAGTAGCCAGGAATTTCTCAGCTGTGATTTATGATGATGTCAGGGATTGAACCTTCAGTGCCCAAGGCCTTAAAGTCTGTTGCATTACCACTGGTTCAATTTCACGGGCCCCTATATCTGGATTTTAAAATTTGCAAATTGAGTACATTTTGCAGAAATTAGGTAAGTTTAGGTTTTCGGTAACTTCTGTTTGTGTTTGCCTGACGATGATCATGTCTCTAATCTAGTGTATTCAATTACAGAAAAGGACTCATTTCTTATTAGAGTTTTATTACAATCAGGATGATACATATGTTATATATATATTAGACATTTACCAAAATATTCAGGATTCAGTGTAGTTTTCCTAGAATATAATACAGAATTGAACAGTAGACCTCTCTAGTTGGCTTCTTGGCTTTTTCTACTCTATCTTTCTGAAAACTTACTTTCTGTCAACAGTAGGACTATTTTAGATAAATTCTGATTTTCTTCTACTACAATTATTTGAGCAGCTTCAAGGAGTCATGATACTGAGTGCTAAATCATTTATGAAAAAAGCTCTGGGACCGAGATTATATGTAAGAGTTGATTTTGGGCAGAGTAGTGTTACTATGTTGGATTATTCTGGAAAATGATAAGAGAGCAAATTTTACTTATGTCATTTTGATATGCAAAGAAACGCTTTATTCTAGATTCATATGATAATCCTAGTATATGTATTTTAAAATTTTTTTATGTTTATTTTCCCTATTGTTGCCCTTGTTGTTTTTCATTGTTGTTGTTATTGATGTCGTCATTGTTGGACAGGACAGAGAGAAATGGAGAGAGGAGGGGAAGACAGAGAGGGGGAGAGAAAGACAGACACCTGCAGACCTGCTTCACCGCCTGTGAAGTGACTCCCCTGTAGGTGGGGAGCAGGGGGCTCCAACCAGAATCCTTATGCTGGTGGTTCTCGTGCTTTGCGCCATGTGCGCTTAACCCACCGTTAATCCTAGTATAATCCTAGTATATTGTATCTAATGTTGTTTTACAAGTACTTTCCATACTGGTAAGAGGTATTTTTCTTAGTTAAGAAGTATTGTTACTTTACAACTGTCGGATCGTAGGGAAAATCATGCTGCTTTTTTCAGTGTTTTCCTATGCAAAAAATCAGTCATGACTTTTTCAACAATCCAGTAATGTGACAGGGCAAACTCTTAAGGTAAAGATAATGGAAGATGATTAAGATGTTCTCGGATGACAAGTTGAAAAACTCATACTGGCTTAGAACTTTATAATTTGCACAAGATGATTTAAACCACCCGAGCAGACTTGCCTCTTGAGTCAATTTACACATGTCGCGCAAGCAGGCTCTGTGTCTAGTTGATTTATAAGTGGGGAGGCCGTCAGCAAACAAAGTCGAATTACCTCCGTCCCATTCGGATATGTTCTTCTGTAGTTGAGGTTTTTTTTTTTTTTTTTTTTTTTTTTCAAAGAGGCTATTTTTGATGTGGAGCAGTGGCCCACTGTGTTAGCGTATCAGTGTAGTCTCAAAGACCCCAGTTAAGGCTTCTGTTCTGAACTTGCAGCAGGGAAGGGCTGCAGGTGTCTCTCGGTCTCTCTCCCTCTCTGTCTCCCCCTTCCCTCTCAATTTCTCTGTCTCCATACAAAATAAATAAATAAAAACATTTTAAAATGAGCTTGATCTTTATTATTCTGCTGTGTAGCTATGTATTTAATTAGTTTTTTTTTTTAATTTTAGCTAAACTTCTGAGTTTTATTTTGCTTTACTTATGTGCTGTTCTCTGGAACTGAAGGGAAACATAGAATTGCCCTTAGATATCTTTTGTTTATAGAAATGGAAGTTTATGGTCAGTGCAGTAAGCATACAGTTTGTCCCATTTTCAGTGTTTCCTTGATAATTCAACGTAATTATTATAGAGGCCAGGTGGTCACACACCTGGTTGAGAGCATATGTTGCAAAGTAATTATTAGAAAAGCTAGTTTTGTGTTGTTTTAATTTAGTAATGTCTTAGCTTTTATGTGTGCTATATTCCTGGTGCTGAACCCAGTTTGTTGAAAAACCCATTTAATATATCTCTATTTCATAACACTGCCTTTCCACATTTAAACTTTTCTTTTTTACTTAGAGAAAAAGGCAGCATATCTTCTGTAGGCATTGCTACTGCCACATTCTTCAAATTCATCTTTTTTTAGTAAAGTTAGTGTTAAATAATTATCTTCCCGAATAAATAATAATTCCCCCAATACATGATCTAGACACTTAAGTAATCAAAATCATTATAATATGCTCGTGCCTGTGGGGTACAACATTAATAGTTTTTTTTTTCATCATTTTTTTTTTCTCCATTGCTTTTAAGAGTTCTTGAAGCCAGCATAGCTGAAAACAAAGCTTGCTTAAAGAGGACACCCACGGAAGTCTGGCGGGATTCTCGGAATCCATATGATAGGAAAAGGCAGGATAAAGCTCCTGTTGGGCTTAAGAACGTCGGCAACACTTGTTGGTTCAGCGCTGTTATTCAGGTAAGCATCTTAATGCGGAGCTTCTCTACGGAGCTGTGGAAAGTGTGCTGGAGGATTGCGTTTCTTTGACGTTGTCTGCTTTCAACATCAGTCAGGCCAGATTTCAATACACCGCTCTGCCCGATTTGCTGGTTTGGGAGTTGAAATACTCATCATCCCCCCCCTACTCCTCACTTCTGATCTAGCATTTCACATTACAGTAGCACCTGTGTTTTTCACTGATGTGGGAATTAAAATTCTCCCTGTTCCGGACTGCTTAGAATGTTGTTAGAATGGAAAGAAGATTTTTTTTTTTGTATTTATTTTTCTTTTCAGATTTGGGTTTGGATTTGGCCAATATTTGAAACCATAGCTGTTTTTGTTGTTGTTGACAAATTTATTTGTACATATTTGTAGGAAGATAGTCACTGAAATACTATTTAATATCTAAAATCCTTTCCTATATGGTGGTTATTAATTTACTGTTGTCAGTGCAATCATGTGGATAGAATAAATCAAAGATAAAGTTGTCAGGCTAGCAAGATAGTTGGCCTGGGGCCCATGCTACTAATGTACGTTTGAGCCTGTAACCCCACTGCACTGGGAGAATCTTAGGTGCTGTGTGGCCTCTATCTCTGTATGAGAAGACCTATTTGAAGTGATAACAAAATAATATGGAATGACCACTTTTTGTTTTAGTAAGATAGACTGCACTCAGTATCTTAGTTCAAATTTGAAATAGTTACACATCTACCAGTATTTTTACCTCAGTATTGTTCATGGGTAAGAATGCCTTGCTTTCTGATCTTTGCCATTGGATTTGCTTTCTCCTTTGGAATATCAGTGAATTAAATTATTACTTAGAGGTAAATATTCTTTCTCCAGTCTGGGGTGTTAAGATTCAAGTATGTGCATCTTCTTGCCCTGGCTTTTCCCGTTTTTGAATGTCTTGGAAGTATTTAAAATTTGGGGCCCGTATTTCTAACTTGTCTTGTACACTCTTGGTTTACTCAGAGACTTATTGACCCCTGCGACTAGTCTTAAAGACCTCTTTTGAATTCAGATATATTCCACAGCTTGTGGGCTGCATGGTAGGCATTATATAGTCATGGGCTTCCTGGTAAGTCATAGAATCCTGAGTTGCTTAAAATCCATGTATTCTGAGGACAGAGAGCATTATCCTCTGGGTCGTTTTATAGCAGAGGACAGTACTATTCCTGGGAGTACTTCTGTGGGAGTTTTCCCCGCAGGCAGTTATTGGACTAGTGATAAGTGAACCCAAAGGGAGCAGAGGGAAAACCAGAAATCCTAAACCAAGAACATTTACAGTCAAAAACAGCCATCTTCTCTGCCTCAAACTTCATACCTTGGTCCCACTTCATATAAGTGACCATCTCTCTCTCTCTCTCCTCTTACTCATTTTCAAAGTGACATCACACTTTCCACTGTGACAACGGTAGTGGCTTCATTTCACCTGCCTCAAATTACCCTTCCCTCCCCCTGCCGATGTAAGCTCCATTTTAAAAATAGCCCCCGCCCGCGTTTCCGTGTTCTTTAACTTACACGTTTGCAGTGAGTCCCAGGGAGCAGGCACCTGAAACCCAGCGTCTTCTCCGAGCTGAGCTGCGATGGCCAGCTTCTGCTTGTCCGTTCTCTGTTTTCTCAGTGCTTGCTTTTAGTGCTCTTTCATTGCTCAGACATCTGTTCGAGTTTGTCTCTTAAATACATTAGCTCCACTTTTTGTTTGGCATTTTTTATCACCAAGAGCTTCTCTGCCTCCAGTCCAGACTGGATCTGAGTCTCTGTGATGTAAGCATGCTTGCTGCGTTTTAGAAGTAGTGAATGGGAAATAGAGAAGGAAAATTTCGGGGGTGTGATCAGTGTCCCATTTTTTATTCTGTCCTCTAATTTTTAAATTTCACCCTCTCACCCTGCCATGACACTCTCTCTCTCTTGCTCTCCTTCCCTTCCCTTCCCTTCCCTTCCCTTCCCTTCCCTTCCCTTCCCTTCCCTTCCCTTCCCTTCCCTTCCCTTCCCTTCCCTTCCCTTCCCTTCCCTTCCCTTCCCTTCCCTTCCCTTCCCTCCCCTCCCCTCCCCTTCCCTTCCCTTCCCTTCCCTTCCCTTCCCTTCCCTTCCCTTCCCTTCCCTTCCCTTCCCTTCCCTTCCCTTCCCTTTTACTTTTTTTTTTCCATTCAAGAGAGGTACCACAGTACTGCAGTTTCCTTCAATGCTGTGGGGGTCAGGCTTGAACCTGAGTTGCCCCCATGGAAATTAGCAGTACACCATCTAAGTAAGCTATTTCAACAGCCCCGCTCTGACTCGACTAATTTTTCAGTTATAACCAAACTTTGATTTTTTTTTTAATTTCTTTATTGGGGAATTAATGTTTTACATTCCGACAGTAAATACCAAACTTTGATTTCTTAATTATGCTTTCTACTTTCAGTCTCCACACCTTGAAACCCTAGTGATGTGATATTGATTTAATAACGATTGACAAGATTGTAGGATAAGGGGTACAATTCCACACAGTTCCCACCACCAGAGTTCCTCATCCCCTCCCCTGACAGCTTTCCTATTCTTTATCCCTCTGGGAGCGTGGACCCAGGGTCACTGTGGGATGCACAAGGTGGAAGGTCTGGCTTCTGCAATTGCTTCCCCACTGAACGCTGAACATGGGTGTTGGCAGGTGGATCCATACCCCCAGCCTGACTTTCTCTTTTCTTCACGGGGCAGTGCTCTGGGGAGGTGGCAGGGATGCAAAGGTTACACAGGCTCCTATGCTGAATGAATATGGGCCCCAGATCAGATTGATGGGCTCTACAGTTAATGGTATTTATATACTTGTTCCATATTTGGAAGCTACTGTCTGCCCAGATACAGTTTTCTAGTCCTATTTCCAACTCTGACACCATCTCCCCAGACAATGCCTTTAACCCATCTTCATGCTAGCTGTCAAGCTCAGGCAAAAATTAGTAAAGTCTTGGGCCCCTTGGAATCTCTCTCTCGCTCTCTCTCTTTTTTTTTTTAATTTGAGGAGCTACCACCAAGAAGAGTTTATCTTACTCACCCTGACTGTCCACCACTATCAACAATTTCTATTTTCCTTTATTGCCACAACTCTGGTTGTTTCCTACATGCTATGAGGATCCTCCTCTTTTATTAGCTCTCTGTGATTCGGAAGAGTTTGTAAAAATTCCTTAATAACAAGTTTTTAAGCACTCTTGAAAATTAGCATATTAATTTTGAACTCTGGGAAAGGTTATGTTACCAATGTGCATTAATCATAAACACAATTTAGACAGTAATGATAGTTATTCCTCTCCCAGCCCTTTTAAGGGAATTTATTTACCAGTGCTAAAATAGATAATAGTGGGGCTATGAAAAAAAAAAGTGTACAGTATTAGGAACTTAAAAAAAAAAACACCTCATTTCTACAATTTGTGAAATAATCCATTTTCACCTGTTGTACTTTGGGAAACAGTGTAAGGTTGTATCAGCCCTTGTTACTTTGTGGATCCCAACACAAAATAGAAATAGAACCAGGCTTTTGAAGGGATCACATAGCCTTAAAGCTGTAGGAATTTTGAGGTTAAGCTCTGAGAGAACAGGATGTTCAGAGAGTAAGCTCCTGTTTTATGCTGGTTTTATCCTAGGAACAAGTCCAGAAGTGACTCTTGAGTGAATAGGAAGCTGAGCAAAATTTTGTACAGACTTAGAGGCTTAGTAAACATACCGGTTTGTTTGAGACTTCAGGTTTTATATATATATGGGCCTGAGAACTTAAAAACTAAAAAATGGGAACAGACCAGGCCTCATAGTTTATGAAGCTTAACTTCAGGATATCTCAGAATAGATTAAAATAAATTGATTCTGTGCTGCCAATGGCCCCATGCCTGCTATCTCCCAGGGGCCAAATCAAAATTATTTCTGATAATAGTATCTACCACTTAGACTTCTGGACTGTCTTGCACTCAGATCAGTAATCCAGAACATTACATGTGTTATAGAATTCAAGAGAAAATAATAGGTATTAGAAATAAATACATAGAGGGAGTTGGGCAGTAGTGCATCGGGGTAAGCGCACGTGGTGCGAAGTGCAAGGACCAGTGCAGGGAACTTCGTTCGAGCCCCAGGCTCCCCACCTGCAGGGGAGTCACTTCATAAGCGGTGAAGCACGTCTGCAAGTGTCTTTCTCTTCCCCTCTCTTCCCCTCCTCTCTCCATTTCTCTCTGTCCTATCCAACAATGACGATATCAATAATAACTACAACAGTAAAACGACAAGGGAAACAAAAGGGAATAAATAAATATTTAAAAAAAAAAGAGAAATACATAGGGAAGCGTGGAAGTAGATTATTATAATAATTGTATTATGCCTGCGGAATTATAAACCAAGGTTGAGAAATCTGATAGAAACTAAAAACTATGGCAAGCAAAATAGAAAACTTAAGACTCTTGATGGTTAGCAGCACACTAGAAACAACTGCATCGAGTATTAGGCCACTGGTCTGACGAATGTTTGTGGATTAACATAGGTATCCTGTGAACTATTATTCTGAGCATGGCCACATTTGAAAGCTCTTGCTTTTGCTCTTTTTTATTTTGTCGTTTTCATTGATTTGCGCTGCCACATCTTTCATCAAGATGATTAACACAATTTAATCTCTTGAGATTCTTTTTTTAAAATATTTTTTATACTTATTTATTCCTTTTTGTTATCCTTGTTTTTTTATTGTTATAGTTATTATTATTGTTGTCATTGTTGGATAGGACAGAGAGACATGGAGAGAGGAGGGAAGACAGAGAGGGGGAGAGAAAGACAGACACCTGCAGACCTGCTTCACTGCCTGTGAAGCGACTCCCCTGCAGGTGGGGAGCCGGGGGCTCGAACCGGGATCCTTACGCTGGTCCTTGCGCTTTGCGCCACCTGAGCTTAACCCACTGCACTACAGCCTGACTCCCTATCTCTTGAGATTCTAATACGTTATTCCCATGTGATGGTTTTTAGACTTTATAAACCGATTCATAGAATAGAATATATATATATATATATATATATATATATATATATTTACATTGTAAAACAGCTTGCACAAATACATATCTTTGTAAAATATCTTCAGTGAGAATCTTACAGATAATCTGTGCTGAATTTCCTGTGCATGTTCTTAATCCTGATACTTTTCCAAGCTACATCATGCCATTTTAGTAACAAATGTTGATCATGGCTATAGTTTTTAAAAACATAGCTCCAGTAATCCTCTCCTGGGGCACCTTTTATGTTTCCTTGCACTCTGTGGTCGCTGTCTCTATAGTGTGCAGATGTATTTCTCATTTATCTCCATTTCTAGATGGATTGGCTCCTTGAGTATAAACAAGATATGTGGTTCATTTTGTCAGTATTCGCCTAACAGCTGCGACATAGATTTATTTCTACTGCATTTTTTGCAGAATTAATGTCATTATGTAATTTTCTTTAGTACACTTATTTAGTTCAACAAATAGAATTTAAAGCACATTAAAATAAGCTTTAAAAAATCTATACTTTTGTGTGTGTGCAATTGTTTTTCATGTTTAATTTTCTGCCTTGTGTTAGAATAATTTCTGTAAATCCAGAGTGGTTTGTTAGAATATAAGAAATAATGACTTTTATTCAGGGACAAGTAGGATTTTTTTTGTGGTAGTTATAAAAACTCTGTACATAATCATTATAGTTGTCAAAACTATCTAGGACAAGTCATAATTTTGTAATTCAGTGGATAGATTTCTCCTAAGATTATCTTAAATTGTTACTCTTTTTCAGTCTTTATTCAACCTTTTGGAATTTAGAAGATTAGTTCTGAATTACAAACCTCCATCAAATGCTCAAGATTTACCTCGAAACCAAAAGGTAAGATCATGAGGGATTTTTAAGCCACATTCATATGATGTTCACATTTTTAAAATCTGTTCTTGCTTTTGTTCTATTTGCCTCATTGAATCTGAAACCGTTAACTTTGAATGTCAGCCCATTAATGTCAATTGATTTCTTATTTGTCAATGTATTATCAATGATTTTTCTTTACCCCTTTGTTAAATATGTCAATAGCCTGATGTTAAGTTAGTAATTGCCCTTTTTTGGGGTTCAGGGGTGAGAGAACCCAAATTTTCAGGAAAATTAACCAGTTATAATTTCAGTTGTTTTTTCCTTAGTTGTCCAAAATTGTGTAGAAATCAAGGCATAATTTACTCATTCCTTTAGATGAGTCCTTTAAGAAGTAGTTTTGAATTGAGATTTTATAGCTCCTGTGCTATGAGTCAATGTTGTTAGACCATATAATGTGACAACACAGACACATTTTTGTTACCTGGGTTCTTGTAGAAACAGATCAAATTATTTGGTCTGTCACTACTCATTTCCTTACCTGGAAAATGTAAGCAGTGATCTGAATTATTTCATAGAGTTGCTCTGAGAATTGTATTAGATAAAATACGTAAAGAGCCTAACAGTACCTGATACATAGTAAGTATCAGGTGGTGGTTATTATATTGTTAATAGTGGATTTTCAAAAAAAAAGAACTTAGCATACTTACTGTAGTTAATGGAAGAAATCATTAAGATGGACTTGAATGTCAAGCCTTGGGGATTTTTTTTGTCATCAGTATTTTGTTTCTGTAAATGGCACTGGTCACAAAGACAAGATTTTAAGTTTCATGAAAGTGTTGCGTTCTGTGTGGCTTGCTTGTTGCAATGAGAAATTGTCAGCTTGTATTTTTTTAGGACATAGTTGACAACCACTTTTTCTGCAAACATTTGAAATACAGTACAAGATAGTGGGAACGTGAGTTGAGTTACAACTGACATTTCAGGCTATGACCTTTGGTCTGCAGAGTATCAGACTGGTAAACAAGATATGTTCAAAAGGGAACCGGGATAAAGCAACAATCCACCCTATTCTCAGAGGAACTGAGCAAGGCCTCTTCAGTTCTTATCATGTTTACATGAAGCCTTTTGGACTCTCCCCTCCCTTTATTACAGTTTGTTGATACCAGTAGTCCCTACTGGCAATGTCTCCGTTGAGTTAGATTTTTAATTTTATGACATAATAGGTCTTTCTTTTTTTTTAAGACTAAGTTTTATACTGTCCCCTAATAAAATAATGGTGATATTTCTGTTTGAATACTAAAATTGGTTTGGAGGTTATGAAAGTTCAGCTAAATATAAGGGGAATGTATAATTCCAGTCTTTTAAAAAAAATTTAAAAAAAAATATTTATTTATTTTCCCTTTTGCTGCCCTTGTTGTTTATCCTTGTTGTCGTTATTGCTGTCGTTGTTGGATAGGACAGAGAAAAATGGAGAGAGGAGGGGAAGACAGAGGGGGAGAGAAAGAGAGTCACCTGCAGACCTGCTTCACCGCCTGTGAAGCGACTCCCCTGCAGGTGGGGAGCCGGGGGCTCGAACCGGGATCCTTATGCCGGTCCTTGTGCTTCATGCGCTTAACCCACTGTGCTACCGCCCGATTCCTTCTGACATGTAATTTTTTTAATGAATCTTTTTAAAAATATTTATTTATTTATTTATTCCCTTTTTGTTGTCCTTATTGTTTTATTGTTGTAGTTGTTGTTGGATAAGACAGAGAGAAATGGAGAGAGGAGGGGAAGACAGAGAGGGGGAGAGAAAGACAGACACCTGCAGACCTGCTTCACCGCCTGTGAAGCGACTCCCCTGCAGGTGGGGAGCCGGGGGCTCGAACCGGGATCCTTAAGCCGGAGCTTGTGCTTTGCACCATGTGCGCTTAACCCGCTGCGCTATGCCCGACACCCAATTCCAGTCTTTTCTGTGTCTTTATAAGTTTTCATTCATTTTATTGGCAGTTTAATGGTTTACACAGTTCCTGACAGATGGGTCCAGTGTCTCACCTCACCTTGATGGGTGGATGCCTCTAACCTGGGCCCATTTCCACCAACTTGCACCATGACCCGACACCCTGTAGATACCTAACCGCCTTCCCTCTCTTCTCCAGAGTCTCTTGTCCTGGTGACACCCAGTCCAACTTTCATTTTGTGTTTTCTCTCTTTGTTTCTTAAATTCCACCTATGATTGAGGTCATTAAGTATTTGTCATTCTCTTTTTGACGTATCTCACACACCGTATTCTATTCTTCAGACTTCATTCAAGAAGGCAAAGGAGACAACTTCATTAATTTTAAGAGCTAATTAACATTCCGTTGTGTCTATACACCACAACTTTCTTAGCCGCTCGTCTATCATTGGGCATCTGGGTTGCTTCTGAATAAGGGTGTGCAGAGGTCTTTTGGGATAGGCATTTTTCCTTCCTTTGGTTATATTCCCAGGAGAGGAATTGTCCAGTCAAAAGTGAGGCTCATTTTTAGCTTTCTGATTCCGCTGAGTCTCCAGATTGTTTTCCACAGTATTGGGCCAAGTTACATCCCCACCGGCCACGGTAGAAGGGTTCCTTTACCCCACTTGGCACATTTGTCCCGTCTGATATATGACATTCTCACAGATGTCTTCAGTGACTCATTCATTTGCAAGGAAGACACAGACAAAAATACACTGATGGGATTACATGAAATTGAAAAGCTTCTACATAGCAAATGAAACCACCACCCAAGTAGACTCCTTAAGAATGGGAACAAATCTTTTTATGCCATATATCAAACAAAAGTTTAATAACCAAAATATATGAAGAGCTCACCAGACTCAGCAGCAATGATAACAGAGATCAAGCAACCCCCTCTAAAAGTGGGAAGAGGATATGGACAGATAGTCACCAAACAAGAGATCCAAAGGGCCAGTCGTCACGTGAAAAAATGCTCCAAGTCATTGATTGGCAAAGAAATGCAAATAAAGACAACAATGAGATAACCACTTCACTTCTGTGAGAGTGTCTCACTTCAGAAAGGACAATGACAACAAATATCAAGAGAGATTGCTGGGGTAAAGGAACCCTTCTGCACTGGTGATGGGAATGTAAATGATCCAACTCCTGTGGACAGCATTCTGGGGCACTCTCAGTAGGTTAGGCCATACCCTTGGGAGTCCGGCGGTAGCGCAGCAGGTTAAGCACAGGTGGCACAAAGTGCAGGGACCGGCTTAAGGATCCTGGTTCAAGCCCCCGGCTCCCCACCTGCAGGGGAGTCACTTCACAAGCTTTGAAGCAGGTCTGCAGGTGTCTGTCTTTCTCTCCCCCTCTCTGTCTTCCCCTCCTCTCTCCATTTCTCTCTGTCCTATCCAACAACGATGACATCAAAACAACAACAATAATAACTATAACAATAAAACAACAAGGGCAACAAAAGGGAAGAAATAAATAAAAAAAAAAAATTAAAAAAAAAAACTGGACCTCCTGTTGGACCCTGCTATTCCTGGGGATATATCCTAAGGAACCAAACATACCCATCCAAAAAGATCTGTGTGCACATATGCTCATAGCAGCCCAATTTGTAATAGCCCAAACTTGGAAGCAACCTCAATGTCCAACAACAGGTGAGTGGCTGAGAAAGCTGTGGTCTATATACACAGTGGGATACTACTCAGCTATTCAGAATGATGACGTCACTTTCTTCACCTCATCTTGGGTGAGCTTGAAGGTATCACATAAAGTGTGATAAGCCAGAAAGAGAAGGATGAATAGGGGGGTGATTTCACTCATGGGAAAAGCTTGAGAAACAAGAACAGAAAGGGGAAACACAGTAAAGCTTGAACTGGTTTGGTGCAATTCAGCAAAGCAAAGAACTCTGGAGAAAGAGCACAGGGAAAGGGGTAGGTGGAGGAGGGGCTTTGAGGTCTTGTTACAGGGTGATGCCCAATTTGGGGGTGAAAGTATTCTGCAGACACCTTTCTTGTTGAGATGAGAATCTGTACTCATGTGCCAGGAACTGTACACTATAAGCCACAAACCTTCCCTCTGCCCACCTCCCCCCAAATAGGGACACTGAGTAAGAGTGTCCTTCCTTCAGGACCATTTTACTCCCAGACAGTGTACCAAAGGCCGTGAGCTAATCATGTGCCTTCTGAGATGAACTGTCTTTACGGCCTGGAAAAATCTCCGTTTGCGGGTGCCATAGACGGAAAGGTAGCCCTCAAACTCTACGTGGCAAGGTGACATTCGGAATTGTGTGACTAAAAGGAGGAACAGCAGCACATTTTAGTGTCCCAAGTTAAGTAACGGTTTCTCAGGTAGACCAGAAGCCCTGAAGTCAATTTAAATGAGAATTTATCACAACTGCAAATGTAGAATCTTTGAAGATTTAAAACAGGAATAAAGGCAAGCCATAGACTGGGATCAAATACTACTTGAACATGTTTCAGATAAAGAAATGGTGTCTACTAGAAATAGACCTATCCTCTGACCTAGTGATCCCTCTCAAGGGGGGTTACCCAGTGGAAACAAAAACACCGGTCAGAAAAGATCTGTGATGCCTATGCTCATAGCAGCAGAGTTTGCAACAGCCAAAGCCTGAAAGCAGACCAGATCAGCTACAGATGAGTGGCTAAAATAAGCAAACAAAAAACTGTGGTATATCTATACAATGAAATATTACTCAGCTGTTAAAAATGACAAAGTTGTTGCCTTTAAGTCATCCTGGATGGAACTACAGGACAACATGTCAAGGAAGACAAGCCAAAAAAAGGATAAATACCAAACTTATAAGTGGGACTTGATAAGTAAGGAGAGGAAGGGAGAACACGAAATTAAATGCGGACTGGGCATAGTGCATTGCATCAACGCAAAGGACTGGGGGCGGGTAGCAAGAGAACTGTGGGTCCCTGCTGCATTAACCCTCAATAACAACAACAATAATAAAAGAAATTGTATCTAGAACCTATACAAGGTATGTACAACTCCATAATATGACAGATAACCTGCTTCCCTGTTGGGAAAGTTACTGGAATAGATGCTTCACCAAAGAAGATATGCAGGTTATAAAAACCTACATGTAAATGTCTTCAGTTTATTTATTTTATTAGAAAAATGCAAGTTAAAGCCAGAGATGTCACTGTGTACCCACTAGTGCTAAACCTAAAAATAGATCTTATGCCCAAGTGTTGGTAGAATGTGAACGTAGAACTCTCACTACATGGCCTCTTGAAACATGAAGTGGCTCATGATCTCTGGACAATGTTTGTTTCTGCAAACACACCTTCCAAACAAGACTACTTATTCCCTCCAGACTTCATAGAAGGAAAGAAAGGAAGTCTCAACACTGTACTTGGCTGTAATGATAGCTGAAGAAATTGATCTGAGGAAATCAGGAATACTTCTGGAAGTTAGATTTCTTTTTCATCTCCTTTGAATCTTTTTGCACTTACCTTTTACCACTGATAATGAAATTTATTATAACATTTTTATTCTATTTATTTATTTATTAGATAGAGACAGCCAGAAATCAAGAGGGAAGCTTGGTGGGATAGAGAGGAAGAGAGACAGACACCTGCAGCAAGACGTCACACTCATGAAGCTTTCCTTTCCCCCTACAGTTGGGGACCGGGGATTCAAACTTGGGTCCTTGCACATTGTAACATGTGCACTCAACCAGGTGTGCCACCACCTGTCCCTATGGAATTTATTATTCTTAAATAAAATCCCGAACATAACTTTTCCCCCCAGACTTTATCTACTTTTCATTACTGTCAAAATTTTTGGATTAAGCATGTGGAACCAAGTTTATTCTCTTATACCTACTTTTTTTTTTTTTTTTAAAGTTTTTAATTTGTAAAATGGAAACCCTGACAAGACCATAACATAAAACCATAACACAACTCCACACATTTCCACCACTGGAACTCCATATCCCATCCCCTCCCCTGATAGCTTTCCTATTCTTTATCCCTCTAGGAGCATGGACCCAGGGTCATTGTGGGATGCAGAAGGTGGAAGGTCTGGCTTCTGTCATTGCTTCCCCGCTGAACATGGGTGTTTACAGGTGGATCCATACTCCCAGCCTGTTTCTCTCTTTTCCTAGTAGGGCAGGGCTCTGGGGAGGTGGGGCTCCAGGCCACATTTGATGAGGTTGTCTGCGCTGCGAAGTCCGATTGGCACCATGGTAGCATCTGGAACCTGGTGGCTGAAAAAAGTTAAGATAGAAAACAGAGTAAATTGTTGAATAATCATGAACCTAAAGGCAAGAATATTGTGGATGGAGATTTGGGGTCTTTGTTTTGGAAAAGCTAGTAAGTCTATTTTTGGTATAATCCAAGGGGACCATGACCCAACTAGTCTTTGCCTGCGCCTGGCATCCAGTATGCAGATGACTATTATTGACTGTAAACCCCGTCGATCTGATCTGGGGCCCATATTCAGTACAGGAGCCTGTGTGACCTCTGCATCCCTGTAGGTCTGAGCTCACATTCCGTGGTCATGGCTAGGAACATTCCAGGCTGCACTCATTTCAGGGCCCATCTTCCTTGGGTGATAGGCAGAGTATGCTATCCAACCTCCCTTTGGAGAATGGAACATTCCCTACCATTGTGGATCCACACTGAGGGCAAGGTCCTTCCTATAGAGGCCCACAAAAGAGTCCATTATATTGATCCTGATGGAAATGACCAGTGACAGTGGTGAGAGGGATCTGTTAGAGGTCTAGGCCCATCGTGTCTGTGTGGGAATCCCAGGACTCCCTGACTAGGGCCCTCGGTTAGCCCTACTGAAGTGTGGCTCTTTCATTCTTTTTTTTTAAATTATTACTGTCTTTATTTATTTACTGTATAGAGACAGCCAGAAATCAGGGAAGGGTATGATAGGGGGAGGGAGGGAGAGAGAGAGAGAGAGAGAGAGAGAGAGAGACCTGCAATACAACTTTGCCACTTGCAAAGCCTTCCCCCCTGCAGGTGGGGACGGGGTGCTCAAACCTGGGTCTTTGCGCATTGTAACTTGGGCCAACCACATGTGCTACCACCTGGCCCAGGTGTGGTTCTTTCTGTGCTCATTCTGGAAGCAGCTACATATATGCATAATGCCGACCGCACACTTGGAAACACTTCGAATCTGCCTATAGTGTGCTCAAGCTAGACTTGTTAAAAACTTACTGCAGGAGTTGATTTTAGTAAGATGTTTCCCCAATTCATTGCCATCAAGCATTTCACTCAAGTGTATCAATTGCTATTTTTAAAAACAAGTTTGTTTTTACACTATACTCTTCACTGTTGATAGCAGTGTGTTGTTTTTGTTCATGCTAGAAGGCTTTAACAGCCAGTAAAAATTGAAATGCCTACTTTGTGTAGCAAAATTTCTGATAGGCATATACATTTTTTCCTTTTTTTTTTCATCTTTGAGAAACTTTAAGTGTCTCGTCTGGGTACTTAGCATAATGCCTATGCAAAAGACTTCCATGCCTGAGACTCCGATATCCCAGGTTCAGTCCCCAGCACCACCATAAACCAGACCTGAGCAGTGCACTCAGGTAGGTATGGGTGTGTCTCTTTCTAGCTGTCCTAAAAATAAATGTTTGTTTTTTTTTAATGAGTAAATAAGCTTGAAGATTTTTTGAGAAGCAAAAGGGAATTTTTAATGGGAAACCGGAAGGATGATAATAGCTCCATGCAGTGTTCGGGGCTTCTGAAATTAGTTGGCTAATTTTAGCTAAGCGTTAGTACAGCAATGGTGGCAGTTGAAGCCCTGCCAAGCGAAGGATGCCCCTCTCAGTTGATGTGGGTTGGGTTGTTCAGGAAGGCTCCGGTTTTGCATAAATGGAGTTACTGAGGTAAAGTGCCTGGCACATACTTAACACTCATCTAATTAATGTTGGCGACTGTTACTGCTGTCCTCAGCAGCAGCTGTGCCTTGCTGAATGGGATGGATTATAATGAAACACATTTGAATAAGGAAGATATTCGTGGCTGGGTAATGACATGAATGAACTATTGGATACGTAGCTTTGACGCTTGAAATCGTGAACTTACCTCTGCTGCTTTCACTCTTGACTCTTTGAAGTCATCTAGGTGAAATCAATAATCTTTAATACCCTTGTAGAAATGCAAGGTTCATCCCTCGTTGAGATCGGTTCAAATTGTGTTTAATTTTAAAAGCTGTATTTACCAGTGGGGATTTTGTTCATCTTCACTTGTGAATCTTTCTCCTTTTTCTTTTTCTCTCAATAGGAACACCGAAATTTGCCTTTTATGTGTGAGTTGAGGTATCTGTTTGCACTTCTGGTTGGCACTAAAAGGAAGTATGTGGATCCATCAAGAGCAGTTGAAATTCTTAAGGATGCTTTCAAATCAAATGACTCCCAGCAGGTAGTTTTGTTGATCTTTGTTTATTAACCTTATACGTTTTATTTAATCTGACCTTTTCCATCCGTAGAGCAATTTTATGGCAGCGGACCATGTTCTTATTCATCTTTATTAAAAACACTGTGCAACCATTTAAAACTGTTTGGAAGATTTATTTTTTAAGAAAAAAGTAATAATGGTCTTGAAAATGTTAAGTTAAATGAAGTAGTCTTAATTAGAAGCGATAAAAAAGACTAATTGTTATGAAGAATGTTAACAAATGTGTAACTAAAATTCTTTTTCTTATTAGTGTTATAATAATGACTAACAAGATCATTAAAATAATAGGGGTTCCATTCCACACAGTTTCCACCACCGAGGTCCATGTCCCATGCTCTCCAAGGGGAAGTTTACGATGTGTTGCTTTTCCCCTTCCATTCTTTATCTAGTGATGTTTAGTGCTTTTTTTTTTTTTTTTTGGTGGAACCAAATTTGACAACTTTATTTAAGAAAGGATAAATTAACAAAACCATAGGGTAGGAGGGGTACACCTACAATCTTAGACCAGGAAGATCAGAAGCAATTGGTCTTGTCAGTACATAAGATCTAGTTATTTATAAATAGCATTAAAGACATCATTCGCGGTAAGGTCTTGTTCGGAACCTCTGGGGCTTTGCTCATTTTCCTTCATGCTTCTTTTGATCCAGACCATTTGACGCTACATCCCGGTTCGAGATCCCCGGCTCCCCACCTGCAGGGGAGTCGATTCACAGGTGGTGAAGCAGGTCTGCAGATGTCTATCTTTTTCTCCCCCTCTCTGTCTTCCCTCCTCTCTCCATTTTTGTCTGTCCTATCTACCAATGAGGACAACAGTAATAATTACAACAACAATAAAAGCAATGAAGGCAGCAAAAGGGAACATAAATAAATAAAATAAAATAAGGTTATAAAAAATAAAATAGAAAACAGTTGGGGGGCTCTTAAAAATATCTGTTCTGCTACTCTCTTCTTTGTACTTACAATTTTTAAAATTTCCTTTATGTGTCCAAGAAAAATATATTTTAAAAAGCATCTATATTAGGATTTGTTTACATTTCTTGCCTTCATTTTTTTTTCTAATAATGTTCCACTGCTCAGTAGCTCAATAGCCAGTTGAAGTACTATTCCTAAAATGACCCCAATCTAACCATTTAAGGGCTCTCTTAATATATTTTTAAAATAATTTTGTAGCCTCGTTTTACTTACTCTATGTACAATACTTTCTAGTAACTTTAAATATATAATGGAGATTTTTAAGTTTTGTTGTTATTAAGAGTATGTTGCAAGACTGGAAGATGACAGTGTTGTCTAGCTTCACACCACACCCAACACCAACGTTCTGGATCCCACCCTCCCACCTCCCAGAGCTAACCACCAGACTTCTCTTAAGTCTAACAAATCCAATTAACAATTTTAAATTACACCTGTTTCACTATCTTTTCTTCTGGGGTTGTTTTTATTTTGTTTTATTTATTGATTTTTAAAATTTTATTTATTTTCCCTTTTGTTGCCCTTGTTGTCTTTTTTTTGTTGTTGTAGTTATTATTGTTGTTGTTTTTATTGATGACATCGTTGTTGGATAGGACAGAGAGAAATGGGGAGAGGAGGGCAAGACAGAGAGGGGGAGAGAAAGACAGACACCTGCAGACTTGCTTCACCGCCTGTCAAGCGACGCCCCTGAAGGTGGGGAACCGGGGTCTTGAACCGGGATCCTTACTCAGGTCCTAGCGCTTTGTGCTGCTGCACTACTGCCCGACTCCAGATCATTTTTATTTCATCTTTCTCTATATTTTTATTTTATCATTATTTAGGATAAAGTCAGAGAAACTGAGAGGAGCAAGGAAGGAGGAAGACAGAGAGGGAGGGAGGGTAAGTTAGAGGGAATCCTGTAATATTGCTTCGTGTCCTGTGAATTTTCCTGCCTGCAGATCGGGACTAGGGGCTTGAACCCATGTACACCCATACTGTAAGCTGTGTGCTCTACCAAGTGCACCACCTCTAGATGAGTCTTTTCAGAGTTGAAAGCTTCTATAGATGGCTGTATAGTGATCATTGGGTGTCCCCTTTTAATGAATTTTCTGAATTTCCGTATACCTGGGGGCGGGGGCAAGGAAACAGCTAATTGTTAGGCTCTTAGCTTCTCCGGAACGCTGCAGGGCGAGAGATCCTTTGCTTTGGTCGAGCCATGTAGTTGGATGAGATTTCTCGTTATTATTTTTTCGGTGAACTTGTTTTTTCAATGGAGTTTCATGGTAACTCAGGTTCATTTAAGTTTGTTTCCCCTCTGTGGGTATTATTTTGAAGGTGAAGGCTGTGTTGGTGGTTAGTGAAGTAAATTCCTAAGTAAATTAGTAATTTTCAAAAGGTGAATTGTCGGTCTGCTTCTAAATTGCTTCCCTTTACGCTGCTGGGTTTCTCAAAGACTGACCACAGTAGTCCATGGACTTTGCAGCC
The DNA here is from genome assembly GCF_950295315.1 of Erinaceus europaeus. Lineage (NCBI taxonomy): Eukaryota > Metazoa > Chordata > Mammalia > Eulipotyphla > Erinaceidae > Erinaceus > Erinaceus europaeus. Next base: position 97,280,519 of record NC_080175.1, read on the forward strand.
ATCTGCCTTGGGACTCTATAGGCCATGCCCCCTCACCTCACCTGCAGATGTCACCTCACTTGCAGGCCCTGCACCCAGAGGCAGGACCCCCCACCCCCCTTACTAGAGATCCTGCCCCCTGAGGCTGGAGATGCCCTTTGAGGCATGAAACACCCCCAGAGTCAAGAGATGCCCGCAGAGGCAGGAAACGCCCTTTGAGGCTTGAAATTTCCCCAGAGGCAAGAGATGCCCCCAGAGGCAGGAAACGCCCTTTCACTGGCTAGGCCCTGTCCTTTGAGGCAGGAAACTCCCCCTCAGGCGTCCCCTTGGCATCACACTGGTTCTTGCTGCTCTCTTACTTGTTCCTCCATGTCTTGTGTCAGTTCTTTTGAAAATGCCTGTATGATATAGGTTTCTGTTCACCCCACACTCCTGATACGATGGCCATTAGTTAAAAAGAAAGGGGGAAATGTTGGTCTGCTTCTAAATTCTGCTTCTAAGACCCCTTCTGTTGCAGTGCTTGACGCTGTGGTCTATTTACATCATCATTGTTTTGCCTGCACTGGTTTGATCCCCACTGGTTCATGCTCTTTTCTCCACTCCTCCCCCTCTCCTAGTCACATCCTGTTTTCCACCATTTAATGCCCACTGGTTCTTGTGCTTTTTCCTTCTCCTCACCCCCTATCCTATATACTTCCTCTTCCCACCTGACACTTCCGTCTCAGGAAATGTAAAAGACAGGGCTTTCTAATGAAGAGAGATTAGATTAGAGAGCTTGCACTGCATTCCTCATCAATAAAGATTGAATCGTGTCCCACTCAGCCGTGAGTCCCTGGTCATCTCTCTCCTGCCTGCAAAGCTAGCCCGGCAGTGAATTGGACTTAGATTTTATTTTCTTCCTAAATAGTCATGTTTTGCATATATGAGAGTTTTCTGAAATACCTTTTGTCAGTTTTAATCACATTTTTAGTTTGAACTGTTATTGTAGACACCTCATTTTTTTTTCTGTCAATGAAAGTATGAAGTCTTCTATAATTCTAAAATTCATTCAGATTGTTGAGTACTAAAAGACCAAGAATTGACTCCCCCCCCCCTCCTTTTTCTGAAGAGGGTATTGAAGACTGGGAAATCATGTAACTTGTGCCATTAAAAAATGACTTGGGGTGGGGCAGGGTGGCGGCACACCTGGTTGAGCATACCTGTTCCAGTCTACACAGGACCTTTTTCTGATGCCTGCATGCTTTCTGGTCTCCTTTTTTCATTCTCTTCTTCCTTTCCTTTTCTTCCTTCTTCCTTTCCTTCCCTCTCCTCTCCTCTCCTCTCCTCTCCTCTCCTCTCCTCTCCTCTCCTCTCCTCTCCTCTCCTCACTTCTCCTCTCCTCTCCTCTCCTCTCCTCACTTCTCCTCTCCTCTCCTCTCCTCTCCTCTCCTCTCCTCTCCTCTCCTCTCCTCTCCTCACTTCTCCTCTCCTCTCCTCTCCTCTCCTCTCCTCTCCTCTCCTCTCCTCTCCTCTCCTCTCCTCTCCTCACTTCTCCTCTCCTCTCCTCTCCTCTCCTCTCCTCTCCTCACTTCTCCTCTCCTCTCCTCTCCTCTCCTCTCCTCTCCTCTCCTCTCCTCACTTCTCCTCTCCTCTCCACACTTCTCCTCTCCTCTCCTCTCCTCTCCTCTCCTCTCCTCTCCTCTCCTCTCCTCACTTCTCCTCTCCTCTCCTCTCCTCACTTCTCCTCTCCTCTCCTCACTTCTCCTCTCCTCTCCTTACTTCTCCTCTCCTCTCCTCACTTCTCCTCTCCTCTCCTCTCCTCTCCTCTCCTCTCCTCTCCTCTCCTCTCTCCTCTCCTCTCCTCATTTCTCCTCTCCTCTCCTCTCCTCACTTCTCCTCTCCTCTCCTCACTTCTCCTCTCCTCTCCTCTCCTCTCCTCACTTCTCCTCTCCTCTCCTCTCCCATCCTCTCCTCTCCTCTCCTCACTTCTCCTCTCCTCTCCTCACTTCTCCTCTCCTCTCCTCTCCTCTCCTCTCCTCTCCTCACTTCTCCTCTCCCCTCCTCTCCTCTCCTTTCCTCTCCTCTCCTCTCCTCTCCTCTCCTCTCCTCTCCTCTCCTCTCCTCTCCTCTCTCCTCTCCTTACTTCTCCTCTCCTCTCCTCACTTCTCCTCTCCTCTCCTCACCTCTCCTTTCCTCTCCTCTCCTCTCCTCTCCTCATTTCTCCTCTCCTCTCCTCTCCTCTCCTCACTTCTCCTCTCCTCACCTCTCCTCTCCTCTCCTCTCCTCTCCTCTCCTCTCCTCTCCTCATTTCTCCTCTCCTCTCCTCTCCTCACTTCTCCTCTCCTCTCCTCTCCTCTCCTCACTTCTCCTCTCCTCTCCTTTCCTCTCCTCTCCTCACTTCTCCTCTCCTCTCCTCTCCTCTCCTCTCCTCTCCTCTCCTCACTTCTCCTCTCCTCTCCTCACTTCTCCTCTCCTCTCCTCTCCTCTCCTCTCCTCTCCTCACTTCTCCTCTCCTCTCCTCACTTCTCCTCTCCTCTCCTCTCCTCTCCTCTCCTCTCCTCTCCTCTCCTCACTTCTCCTCTCCTCTCCTCTCCTCACTTCTCCTCTCCTCTCCTCACTTCTCCTCTCCTCTCCTTACTTCTCCTCTCCTCTCCTCACTTCTCCTCTCCTCTCCTCTCCTCTCCTCTCCTCTCCTCTCTCCTCTCCTCTCCTCATTTCTCCTCTCCTCTCCTCTCCTCACTTCTCCTCTCCTCTCCTCTCCTCTCCTCTCCTCTCCTCTCCTCTCTCCTCTCCTCTCCTCATTTCTCCTCTCCTCTCCTCTCCTCACTTCTCCTCTCCTCTCCTCACTTCTCCTCTCCTCTCCTCTCCTCTCCTCTCCTCTCCTCTCCTCTCCTCACTTCTCCTCTCCTCTCCTCTCCCATCCTCTCCTCTCCTCTCCTCACTTCTCCTCTCCTCTCCTCACTTCTCCTCTCCTCTCCTCTCCTCTCCTCTCCTCTCCTCTCCTCTCCTCACTTCTCCTCTCCCCTCCTCTCCTCTCCTTTCCTCTCCTCTCCTCTCCTCTCCTCTCCTCTCCTCTCCTCTCCTCTCCTCTCTCCTCTCCTTACTTCTCCTCTCCTCTCCTCACTTCTCCTCTCCTCTCCTCACCTCTCCTTTCCTCTCCTCTCCTCTCCTCTCCTCATTTCTCCTCTCCTCTCCTCTCCTCTCCTCACTTCTCCTCTCCTCACCTCTCCTCTCCTCTCCTCTCCTCTGCTCTCCTCTCCTCTCCTCATTTCTCCTCTCCTCTCCTCTCCTCACTTCTCCTCTCCTCTCCTCTCCTCTCCTCACTTCTCCTCTCCTCTCCTCTCCTTTCCTCTCCTCTCCTCACTTCTCCTCTCCTCTCCTCTCCTCTCCTCTCCTCTCCTCTCCTCTCCTCTCCTCATTTCTCCTCTCCTCTCCTCACTTCTCCTCTCCTCTCCTCTCCTCTCCTCACTTCTCCTCTCCTCTCCTCTCCTCTCCCCTCCTCTCCTCTCCTCTCCTCTCCTCTCCTCACTTCTCCTCTCCTCTCCTCACTTCTCCTCTCCTCTCCTCTCCTCTCCTCACTTCTCCTCTCCTCTCCTCTCCTCTCCTCTCCTCTCCTCTCCTCTCCTCTCCTTACTTCTCCTCTCCTCTCCTCACTTCTCCTCTCCTCTCCTCTCCTCTCCTCTCCTCTCCTCTCCTCTCCTCACTTCTCCTCTCCTCACTTCTCCTCTCCTCACTACTCCTCTCCTCTCCTCTCCTCTCCTCTCCTCTCCTCACTTCTCCTCTCCTATCCTCTCCTCTCCTCTCCTCTCCTCACTTCTCCTCTCCTCTCCTTTCCTCTCCTCTCCTCACTTCTCCTCTCCTCTCCTCTCCTCTCCTCTCCTCTCCTCTCCTCTCCTCACTTCTCCTCTCCTCTCCTCTCCTCTCCTCTCCTCTCCTCTCCTCTCCTCTCCTCTCCTCTCCTCTCCTCACTTCTCCTCTCCTCACTTCTCCTCTCCTCACTTCTCCTCTCCTCTCCTCTCCTCTCCTCTCCTCTCCTCTCCTCTCCTCTCCTCACTTCTCCTCTCCTCTCCTCTCCTCTCCTCTCCTCTCCTCTCCTCACTTCTCCTCTCCTCTCCTCTCCTCTCCTCTCCTCTCCTCTCCTCTCCTCTCCTCTCCTCTCCTCTCCTCTCCTCACTTCTCCTCTCCTCTCCTCTCCTCTCCTCTCCTCTCCTCTCCTCTCCTCTCCTCTCCTCTCCTCACTTCTCCTCTCCTCTCCTCTCCTCTCCTCTCCTCTCCTCTCCTCTCCTCTCCTCTCCTCACTTCTCCTCTCCTCTCCTCTCCTCTCCTCTCCTCTCCTCACTTCTCCTCTCCTCTCCTCTCCTCTCCTCTCCTCTCCTCTCCTTTCTCCCTTCCTTCCTTCCTTTCTTTTTTTTTTTCTTTCTTTCTTTCTTTCTTTCTTTCTTTCTTTCTTTCTTTCTCTCTTTCTAGAATACTGTACGTCAAACTCTAATCCCAAAGGCACTTGTCTCAGCAGCCTTAGGTTTATTACACCAGCTAAGACCTTTATTCCAAAAAAGGTAACATTGTGATTTTACAGGTGGGCATGTATATTGATGACTACTTTTTTAACCATTGTATAGATTGTAGAAATATCTATAACTGGATTTTTTTATGCTGAGCTTAGACCTCTTTAATTTTACAACTTTAACACAATTTAAACTTATTAGAATTTAGTTTAAAATCTTAAAGATGAATGTTCACTATAGGCCTTCATATAATTTGGAACTAGAAATCTTTGATGGTAAATTCAGTTAATATTTTGGGCATGCTGATTCATTTCATTCAAACTAAATTATAAATCTTTGTGGTATTTTGATGTGAAACATTACATATGATACCTTTGTGAGGAGTTCGTATGATTTAGATGACTGTCTATGAATTTTGCTATGAAAAGTACTACCGTTACGAATAGGATAAAATATCAAGAATCTTTTTTTTTTTCTCTCTCTCTTTCCACAGCAAGACGTGAGTGAGTTTACACACAAATTATTAGACTGGTTAGAAGACGCTTTCCAAATGAAAGCTGAAGAGGAGACGTAAGTTATTAAAACCTAATTAGGAGATCAATGAATCTTACTGATTCTAGTCCTCTATGTTTAGCGAAGTATCAAACTTAGATACACGTATAGCAACCCAGATGTTTCTGTATGCTGACAAGCTGCTTGAAATTTGTGGTCATAAACTCTGGGCATCTTTAGAACTTTACCTTAAGATCAGGGTTCTAGCCAGCAAGATCTAAACAGAGCCCTGAGAAGGCTGCACACTCTGTTCTTTTTCCTCTTGGACTCGATAGATAGTCACTTTCTAGACAGAGGAATATGGGTTAGTGGTGGGGGTCAGGAGGAGGCCAGTGAATTTGGATTTTTTGTTTGTTTTGCTTTACTTGATGTCTAAAGACAGGAATGTGGAGTTCCTCTTGAGTGTGTCCTGTCTTTTGGTTCTTTTCCCTGTAAGGTCTAATCATTGTGATTTGGCTCTTTACAATATCTCACCTAGCCTCTTTGGAGAGGAAGAGGTCCTCCTTTTAGAGAATATTGTATTTATTTTTGTTTTATTGGAGAGAGACAGAGAGAAATCAAGAGGGATTAGGGAGATAGGGAGAGAGGTACCCGAGGTAGTACTTCCTTCCCCACGTGTGAAGCATTTCCCCTGCCTGTGGGGGCTGGGGGCTTGAACCTGGGTTCTCCAGCATGGTAACACGTGCACTTAACCAAGCGCACCACCACCCGTCTCTATGATGTCCATACTTTTTAGGGTGGTCCTACTGCCACTCTTCATAAGGCTACTTTTTTTTATGCCCGTCCTTGATTCCTTTGTGCCTCTTCTGGAAACATTATTGGGCCATTTAAGATATGCCGTGCTGGGCTCTGAGATAGTTCTATGAGTCGTAGTGCAGACTAACACCTAGAATATAGCTAGAAATCCAAGACTGCAATGCTCTCCCTGCCGTTTTTTTTTGTTTGTTTGTTTTTCCATATTTAAGTTTTAGCCAGCTTTAATGTTCAATCAAGCATATTACTACATAATATACAATAAATTAAAGCAAGAATATTTGTGATTATACAAATATATTGTGATTATACAGTGCTAGCAACTCCATCCATCTTTTAATAGACTTTCTTTTCCATTCCCAAACTGCCCAGATTACAACACCTTGATCTTATAAAGCAAAAGTCCAAAGAAAGTAAACTTAAAAATCAAATTATTTCACCTTTGTGGTTATAACGTAACCATTCATCCCGTTCTCCTAATCTTAAAGTTAGTACAAACCAGACTCTAGTTACTGTTGGCTGATGATCGTAGCAGAAAATTCAGGATAAAGTGACAAGTTGAAAATCGTCTTACCAGGGTGCTTATCTTTAAGTGTCAGTGATTACAAACAATATTTATGGACTTAAACTAAGTTGGGAGACACTGTGTTAAGAGATTAATTATGACACCGTAATATCTGAGGGAAGATATATTTTGTGTATATTTTTAGAATGGCATTTGAGAGTTAAGTTTTTCTTGGCAAATTTAGGATTCTGTGATGCTGTTTTCATCATCAAGTGCCTTTCTTATCCAGTGTTGTTTTTTCTTTTTCATAAAAACTTTAGTTTGCTGGTCCCAAGTCCTACATTGAATGCAAGTTCTTTCTAATGACAGTACATTTTTTGTGTGTCCTAGTCATTATGTTTTGTTATAGAATGGCTTAGAGCTCCATGGAGTTTTGCTTTTTTTTTCCCTCATTATTGTTACTTTCATTCTCCTCTTCAGATTGTTGAACTAAATCTGCTTTTCATGCTTCTGTCACCTGAGTCCCAGAGCCCACTGAGCTTCATTACTGTTCGCGCTTCTACTCTCCATGGATTTCCTAATGTTTGACCTCTTCCTGGTGTGGCTTATTCTGGGCAGGATATGTTTCCAGGGACCCCTAGAGATGCATCCACTTATTCTGCAATCAGTGCACAGCTGTTTTGCTCCCTTACAGAGACTTCAGTGACAGGCCAGGGAGACAGCATGATGATTGTACAAGTGACTTTCACATGTGAGACCTTAAGTTCGCAGGTTGGATTCCCAGCATCACTGTAAGCCAGGGCTGGCCAATAAATACTTGGATTAAAAAAAAAAAAGTTAGTGGAATTTTAGCAGCCTACCCTATTTTCCATCTTATATCTCACATAGGACCAAGTGCACTTTATGACTGACTTTGCCTTCTTTGCCTCTTGTTTGTTTTTGGCTTAAATGTTGGCAATATTCTGATGTACTTCATGCGGTTGGGTGGATAGGCCCCTGTTAATGACAGTTAGTGAGATCTGAGTGTAGGCTTCGTCTCTGGTTATCCACTCTTGCTCTTCTTTAGTTAGACAGTACTTAGACCTTTCCATAGAATTAATGAGGCGGGGGAAGTTGGCACACCACCCACGTAAGCACACATAGCACGAAGCACAAAGAAATGTAGTTCGAGCCCTCCCCCCTCGCAGCCAGGATGTCTCAGAAGCAGCGAAGCAGGCCTGCAGGTGTCTCTCCTTTTCCCTGTCTCCCCCTCCCCTCTCAACTTCTCTGTCCTATGAGAAAAATAGAGAAAAAAAAAAGATAAAATAGAAAAAAGGCCCTTTGGGAGCCCTGGATTTGCAGTGCCTGCACTGAGCCCCAGTGAGAACCCTGGTGGGGAAAAAAGAGGAAGAAATCTAATGCCAAAAACTTGTTGAATAGGTTCCTGAATGTGATCGATATCAATATCCTGATCTCTGATATCCGAGTCTTTCCAGAATCCCATCAGTAATTTGAATGTAATGTTTTACCTTGAGACGCCTGGCCATTCTCTCTCAAATCTATGAAGATTTTCTGCCAGCAGTTCACTGGGTCCAGTCCCCAGCACCTGACTCCCTCAGCTGCTTTCATCTGTAGCTTTAAAAGAGGGTCACTGGACAATCGATTGAATTCCGGCTCTTTCTGCTTGATTTTTTATTGGTTGTTGGTTTCCTTTGCTCTAGTCCCCCTATTCCGCTATAGCAAGTAATAAATTATTCCCTCTTAAAAAAAACCAATTTTTGCGGGAGCCGGGCTGTAGCGCAGCGGGTTAAGCCGAGGTGGCACAAAGCACAAGGACCGGCATAAGGATTCCGGTTCGAACCCGGCTCCCCACCTGCAGGGGAGTCGCTCCACAACCCGGCTCCCCACCTGCAGGGGAGTCGCTTCACAGGTGGTGAAGCAGGTCTGAAGGTGTCTTTCTTTCTCTCCCCCTCTCTGTCTTCCCCTCCTCTCTCCATTTCTCTCTGTCCTATCCAACAACGATGAACACAACAATAATTACTACAACAATAAAACAACAAGGGCAACAAAAGGGAATAAATAAATAAATAAAATAAAATAAAATAAAAAATAAAAAACCCAATTTTTAAAAGGAGCTAATATAATACTTCCCCATATTTGAAATCTTAAAAATTGTCTGAAATATATTCTTGCTTGTTTTTCAGAAGTTTCAGTGTGTGCAGTTTGTGGAGTTCACAACTGTGTTAAGCCACTTTGCTATGTCTCTCCAGAGCAGAGCTTTCTAGTTGGTAGACTCTGGCTAGCCCATTTATGGGTGTGTCGAATCCCAAGAAAGCATGCTTTGAACAGTTTTCTGCAAATATTATTTCTGCTCTGTGCCAGTGACTCAGCAGTGTTCGGAAATACTGCCCAAAACATTTTAGTCTACTGTACCAACTGTTAACACTCCTTTAAATGCTTTTGTGTCTAATTCCCAAGACTGTTTTTCCCCCAATGCAAGGTTTTTATAGTGATCTCTTTTGACTTTTCATACTTGGCTCAGCCTAACTTTTCCTCTGCCTCCCATCTTTGTTGTAGCAGTCTTGTTACCTTAATAAATATCTATTTGCTTTCTACACACTTTCATTGGTATGATCACAGTCTGCATCCTTGAGAATCACAGCTTAAGTGAACGAACCTCTGAAAGGTCATGATGAGAGAACATGGTAGACAGTTGTCATGGAGACTTCTGACTTTTTAGGTAAGGTCAGTGCTTGCCATAAACAGACCATTGGAAAGCAGACCACAAGTCCAGACAGGAAGATTGAGAGACAGTTCAGACCGAGGAGAGTTACTCACATCTATTGCCTTTCAACATAGTCACCAAAAGTGATGTCATTGCTCTTTTTTGGAGGTGCATGTGTGATATTTATAAAAGAGCCTACTAGGCGTTGCTACTTTTGTAGTGAAATACTATTCTGTGGAGATGGACAATCCCACTGTGACTCATATCTCAAGATCTGTCCACTTTCCCGTTAGAGTTAAAACCTTTGAGTCATTTCTCTCAAGTCCTTTTACAGTATCACACTAAAAAAAAAAAATGAAATCACTCATTTCCGTAGAGTTAAAATGACGCAAGATTTAGAATATGTAGTATTAAGGTGCATAGGCTGTGGAGTCAGATTGTATCACTTTTTCAGCTTGAGCACTTACTAGTTTTAATAGTTTGAGCAAGTGACTCTTCCCCCCACCCTCGTGGGACCATATTTTTGTTTCACTTCTTTATTAAGTCATAGTCACCTACATATAGTTTCATTATGCGCCTGGCCCCCTCAGTCCTCCCTCAGCCCTCCCTACTCGTCCCTTTTCCCAAGTTCCTTGAGCAAGTGGCTTCTTAATCTTTTTGATTACTAGTGTAGTGGAAGCTCTAACTCCTTTGTTTTCTGAGTCACGATGGGCTAGGTAAGCCTGTTGGCAGCACCCCCAGAACTTTAAGAAGTTCAGTCACGGGGAGTCGGGCAGTAGCGCAGTGGGATAAGGGTTAAGCTCACGTGGCGCAAAGCGCAAGGACCGGCATAAGGATCCCGGTTTGAGGCCCCCGTCCCCACCTGCAGGGGAGTCGCTTCACAGGCGGTGAAGCAGGTCTGCAGGTGTCTGTCTTTCTCTCCCCTCTCTGTCTTCCCCTCCTCTCTCCATTTCTCTCTGTCCTATCCAACAACGATGACATCATCAACAACAATAACTACAAGTACAAAGCAACAAGGGCAACAAAAGGGAAAATAAAATAATAAGAATAAGAATAAAAGAAGTTCAGTCATATTCTTAGATATGCCCGATGACTCTGACCAAGACGCTCTGCTTAAACTGAAGTCCCCAGGCAGCTCGGAACTCCATCTAATCGCCAACGAATGATGATCTGGGGATCTCCAAGGCAGGGAAAATACACTGCTTTTTATACTTTGTGCCTGAAAGTGGCACGTTATCACTTCCACTCACAGTTTTTGCTTGACAAAGCAAATCATGTCACCTTCATAACTTGAAACTGAGAGTGTCCCAGATCTATTAGGATGGTCACTATTAGGAAAAAAAAAAAAACCCAGAAAACCACAGAAAATAGTTAGTGTTGGTATGGGTACAGAGAAGCGGAACCTTTGTTTACAGATGATGAGAATCTCAAATGGTTGATACTCCGATGGGGAATAGTTTGATGGTTCTTCAGAAGATAAAAGTGCAGAATTTCCATTCAGCAAAGGGAATACTTTTTGTCTTATACGGTTTCGGGGTGTCTCCCTCCTTCTCCGGCAGGGTGTCCTCCAGGGGAAAGGTAATGGGCTGGTTCTTTCTCGCTCACGACGGGTGACACGAAGTAAAAGACACCAGGGGACTCTTAGCGTGAATCTAGAATCTGAGTCCTTAGAGTCCCAGAATCCTAGAGTCCGTTTATTAGCAAAATTGACATGAGTTAAATAGAAAAGCAATGAAGTTAATTACTGTTGCAATATGACAGAAATTACAGGTTTCTTAACAGCATGCCCCTAAGGTAGGGGGTTGGTATGACAGGAATTGATGAGATACAAGACAGTTATTCTCCATAACACAAGCAACTTAATTATCCAAAGGTATCTGAGAGAAGCATAGGGGTTTTAAACCCGTAGGGTGAGACAGAGAGAAGATGAATATCAAAAGGCCATATAGTTTGGCATTTCTCTTGTCTGGGGTCTGAGGTGTGTGATGAAGTGTGTGATAAGGTGTGTTCTTCTGTGATCAGAAGGTGACTTTGAATGAGTGAATCTGTGGCCATGTGGCCTGCAGTGAATGGAGGGAAGTACTGGGGTATCTGTGGGCTTGAGAGTCAAGAAGAAAAGAACCAAGTCTGAGTTTCCCCCCTTATGCTCACCTCGGTTGAGAGAGACTTACCAAGAGGTTATCTTCTCAGACCTCCATCCAAGGACGGGGGTGGTTCTCCCTAAGCTCTATCAGGCTCACACATGTTCCCAACAATACGGATTCCGATTACATTGTACACTTTCATTATCTTACAGTTTTATTAGTCTGTCACACCTCAGTAAAGCTGAAAGAAATAACTGTGTGACACAGCAGTTCCACTGCTAGCCGTATACCTGGAGGAGCAGATAGCAGGTGGCAAAGAAGTCCGAGACCTTATATTCTTAGCGTTATTATTCACAGCTACTAGGAGGTAGAAACAGCCCACATGCCCATGACAGAATAAGTCCACAACTGCAATGGAATAATAGCTTTTTTTTTTTCTTTTTAAAAAAGTGATACATACGGTAGAGTCTAGATCGGCCTTTTAAAAGTTTTTTTTATTAGTGATTTAATAATGATTGACAAGGTAAGGTAATTGTAACAGGGGTATAATTCTATACAGTCCTCACCACCGGGTAGAATAAGTTCATTGCAAGGGGACATTGTATGTCACTTATCAAGCTGCCTTGCTCATAGAAACAGAGGGTGGCTTCCAGCGTCTGAGGAGAGACGGAATGGTGATGAGTACAGAGTTTCACTGTAGCAAGGTGAAAAGACTGCTGGGTACTGGGTGCATAATATGTGCATATACTTAGCAGTTATGAACTGTGCACTTGAAAATGAGAGGTAGGTTAAATCTTATGTATGCCTTACCACACTGAAACTTTTTAACAAGTTCCATAAAAGTCAGAAAAATCTCGATCACATTCCTAAAAGTGTTACGGTCAGAGGTCTTTTTGAATAACTAGTATTCCTGCAGCATAGCTCAAATTAAATGAAGTACCTATAATAAATATATATGACTCACTTACTGATTGATACCCCCACTCAACTGTGGCTGCTGTGCGCGTAAAGGATTAGATATAGAGCCTCCTGCGTGTAGGTCATCCTGTGCGTATTCACAATTGAATGACGTCTAAGACCCCATTAGTGACTAAATCATGGTGTAAACAAATACATTTATGAAAAGACAAGTAATGTCCACTCCTTTAAAAAAATACCCTTTTTAATCATGTTTAAATTTTAGCAATTTAAACATGATTCTATGAAGAAAATTTTTGTGTATGATTATGGACAGAAACAGTAGCCTTTTATGTCACAAGGCTAAGATACATTTTGGGTTTTCAGGCCAGAGTGAAAGATGGCTTCTTGGTTTAAACAGTGTTAAGGTCTGTTTTCTTCAAACAAAAAAAACAACCAAACAAAAATCTCTGCAATTAAGTTTGTTAATTTGTAGAGTATGAAATAATTGACTCATTTTTTTTTTTATCAGCAATACAAAATTTCAGAAAAGCATATGGTAGCTTCTTAACTAATCTTTGTAAAAGCTAGTGTTTCACTTCTTAACTAGTGAGGCTATTGTTTTTGGTTAGAGTGTTCTCTTCTCTGTCAGTATGGAAAATGAAGTATTAGCAGTGCATAAAAATTTATTCAGATGAAGTACATCTTTCTCTCTTTCCCAACAAGTACAAGTTAATTTGTTTGGGTACAGCTTCAAGTGTGAGCGGATATGGCTAATGATACATTATACACCAGACTGTCTGATCTCCTTGCAACGGCTTCCCATGTGGTAACTCATCTCAGTGTGTATTATGGGTCTCTGAGTCCAGTCACCATCATTATCCTCAGGGGCAAATTAAAGAAAAAAAAGGAAGAATTATTTTAATTGCTTTCTCAAGGTGATGTGTAGATAGCAGAATCTGGGGAATGGTAATAAAATAAATATCTTCATCTTGGTATATATTATTCTTTGAATGTTTTTCCTATTACTTGTAGGTCTGAAAAATCATAATCACATACGTATTTTTTAACATCCTCTAGGGATGAAGAGAAGCCAAAGAATCCCATGGTAGAACTGTTCTATGGAAGATTCCTAGCTGTGGGTGTGCTGGAAGGTATAATTGGATACGTTGACTTTGTTCTCTATCTGCTCCTCTGGCTTGACAGTGACTTTTTATTTGTTGAGTGGTCATTAGTAATAACTTACTTTGTTTAGCAGTGTCACGTGCATTATTTCAAGTAATACGTTATGTAAAGATCTCAGAATCTAGTGAGTGATAAGGAAAATACAGAATGAAGAATCATATGTAAATAATGCTTAATGTTATCCTGATATACTGTCTGTGAGAAGGTGTCTATGATAATGTCCATTGGGAGACTGGGATAAATAATGCAGTTGATTAAAATAATACTAGAATTGAATATTGAACTTCGTGATGGTCACTTTTTTGAGACTTTCAAGTACATGTTAAAAATTGCATTTAGGAATTTAATATATTCAGGAGATTGCAGGGTTTCTCTCTCTCTCTCTCTGTGTGTGTGTGTGTATTTATAAGATCCTTTAGAGGGCTGTTGGTGGCACACCTGCTTAAGAGCACACACTACAGTGTACAAGGACTTGGGTTCAAGTCCCTGGTCCCCACCTTCAGGAGAAAAGCTTCACAAGTGTTATGGTTGAGCTAGGTGATTCTCTATACCTCTCCCTGTCCCCTCGCGATTTCTCTCTGTCTCTACCCAGTAAGAAACAAATAGAATTTAAAAAAACAAAATGCTTTCCATTATAGTTTTTGAGAAAGTTATGCTACTTTTTTTTTTTTTTTTTTTTTAAGAATACCTTTGAGGCTTCTGGAGACAGCAAACCCAGACCCTTGCTGGTGGTTTTTTGTGTGCTCTACTGGGAACGCCAACACCCAGGCCCAGGACCATGAATTGGAATTGACTCTACACTTGCCTAGTCTCACTCCTTTAACACTGTCTAATAGTCATCCTTATTTTTTTTTAGATTAATTTTTAGAAAGTCATTAAACCCCACCCGGTAGACAAAATTAAAAAGCCACGGGAGTGTTTGCTAGAGAGAAGGCCGGTCGGCAATGCAGCTGGTTAAGTGCACCTTGACACCGTATGCCCTGGCCCGACCCTGGCCCGAGCCTGTGCTTCTCGCCTGCAGCAAGGAAGCTTCACTGGTGGTGAAGCAGGTCCGCAGGTGTCTGTCTCCCTCTCTGTCTCCCTTCCCTTCTCAGTTTATCCTATGAAATCAAATAAAGAATAGATCTACTAGAGAAAGTGATGGAATGAAGGTCTGTCTATCTAGTGTCTTCCCCTCCAGGCAGTCACCTTGAGTCACCTTCTTGTGTGTTGTATGCACCTAAAGAAAGTCAACAGAGAAGGTCGACAGTGATTTTGCATGTATTTATATGCATGACTTTATGCTCTGTGTGTGCATACACATGTAAATGTAAACATGCCTGTGTATTAACTTATGCCCATATGAGCGTGCTGTAATTCATACAGCCCTTAGGCCTTTTTGTACAAAACACATTTTTTAAATTCTTTTTTATTTATAAAAAGGAAACATTGACAAAACCATAGGATAAGAGAAGTACAACCTCACACAGTTCCCACCACCAGAACTCTGTATCCCACCCCCTCCCCTGAGAGCTTTCCTATTCTTTATCCCTCTGGGAGCATGGACCCAGGGTCATTGTGGGATGCAGAAGGTGGAAGGTCTGGCTTCTGTCATTGCTTCCCCGCTGGACAACAAAACATATTTTAAGGGATATTTTAAATTTGTTTTCAGTTGATGTAGCATTGCATTCTACATAAGACTAACTTTAGCTCTGCATTCTCTGAAAATATGATCTTACCTCAAATATTCTGAATTTATTATTTTGAAGCAAATAGTCAACCCCCAAACAAGTGATTCTGACCGTCAGTCCAAGACTCTGAATCTAATTTTATGTTTATACGTCTCTGTCAAAGATTTGTCTTTTAATGAGAACATTAAGCAACTTCCTCAGTGTAGTTATCAATATGACGGATTTCTGATTCCGTATCCTGCTACATGATCCTGCTACATGATCCTGCTACATCATTTCAGTTAGTCCTTCTAGATAATAGGGACTTTCTTCAGTTTTATATGAAAGGACTTTCTTTAATATCTGTTCAGAATCTCATCTTTTCATACTTTTTTTTAATTGTTGTTTTAGTTATTGATGTCGTTGTTGTTGGGTAGGACTGAGAGAAATGGAGAGAGGAGGGGGAGACAGAGGGGGAGGGAAAGACAGACACCTGCAGACCTGCTTCACCGCCTGTGAAGTGACTCCCCTGCAGGTGTTGACTGCCTACGGAAGAAGGGCAAATGCTAGAAGAAGAAGAAGGTGAGCTCGAACCGGGATCCTTATGCCGGTACTTGCGCTTTGTGCCACCTGCGCTTAACCCTCTGTGCTACTGCCCTACTCCTACTCTTCATACTTTTATTCAAACTTTAGCCTGTCCATTATTTAGCCTTTAAAAAAAAAAAATCTGTATTTTTAGCTTTTCACTCGGAACTTTGTCTTCCTAATCATTATTCAGATATAGTCTAGTATGTCACTTTAAAAAACAAAACAAAACACTGTTCATACTCCCCCCACAACCTCCCCTTTTTCTCTAATTCATTTTATTCAGAGTTAAGGTCCTTCAGAGAGCTGTTTGGTTTTTTTTTTTTTTTTTACCTACTATCTGCCTATTCATTCAATCCGCTCAAATTTTGTTCTTGATTCTATACCTCTTCTAAAAGTTTCAAGTTTGTTTTGCAATGGCTGTTGATTCCCTACAATGTTCCAATCTTTTGGAGTCTCCTCAGTTCTCATATTGAGTCCTTAGTAGCTCTTAATGTTGTTGACTTCGTTTTCTCCTCCACCCCCCTCTTCCTTTGTTCCTATTCTATCCATTGAAGCACTTCTCAGGACCGGGTGGTGGTGCGTCTAGTTGGAGCGCATATCTTGCAATGCACAAGGAACAGGGTTCAAGCCCTCGTCCCCACCTGCAAGGGGAAAGTTTTGTAAGCAGTGAAGCAGTGCTGCAGGTGTCTCTCTGTCTCTTTCCCTCTCTATCATTCCATTCCCTCTTGATTTCTGGCTGTCTCTATCTGATACATAAGTAAAAAAAGAAATTACATTTTTTACACAGTAAAAAAAGAAATTAAAAAAGAAAAAAACACTTCTCTGGCTTCCAGGACGCCATTTCTCTTGATCTTTTCCCATCCTTCTCTGTGTCCTTCTCTTAGAGTTTATTCTCATCTTCTGCACTCTTTCTTTTCCCATGTGTTGGTTTCCTGTGGGGTTTCATCTCTGCCTTTTATTTCCTACAGTAGGGTCAAATCAGAAGATCAGTCTTAGCTACAAGTTGATATACAGCTGTCCTTTCATCTTTACCTCTCATAGACCAGTCTAAACCGACAACTGCCATTGTCCCTTAAAACAAAACGAAATGAGAGTCTCTGCTCTTCCTTCAGCAGATACATAAAACCTGATTGTGCATTTAACCAGTCAGTCAGTTTTGATACTTTCTATCTACCTTCCTATTTTTGAGTGACATCAAGTCCTGCTGTTCCTTCCTCTTGTGTGTGTTTGCATGACTGACTAGAACTATTTCTGTCTGCCTTTACGACTAGCACCCTAACTCAAGTTTCCTTTACTTCTGATGGATTCGGCGATGGTTCTAACACTTCACCACCCGCGTAACACAGAAGCCATCAGGATGTTTCAAAGCACAAATCTGGCCCTGCTAGTGTTCAATTTAACTATTCGGTGGCTTCTCATTCTACTCTGAATATACTGGGGTAAACATTCTTAACAAGGGCTAAAAGGCTTTTAGATTTGACCCTCTACTTACCTCTTCTTAAAAATTTATTTATTCATTTATTATTGGGTCGAAACAGAAAAATAGAGAGGGGAGATAGAGAGGGAGAGGGACACCTGCAGCCCTCCTCTACCATTCTTTTTTTTTTTTTTCCCTCCAGGGTTATTGCTGGGCTCCGTGCCTGCACCATGAATCCACCGCTCCTGGAGGCCATTTTCCCCCCTTTTTTGTTGCCCTAGTAGTTGCAGCCTCGTTGCGGTTGTTATTGCCATTGTTGACGTTGCTTTGTTGTTGGATAGGACAGAGAGAAATGGAGAGAGGAGGGGAAGACAGAGAGAGAGGGGGAGAGAAAGATAGACACCTGCAGACCTGCTTCACCCAGGTGGGGAGCCGGGGGCTCGAACCGGGATCCTTACGCCGGTCCCTGCGCTTTGCGCCACGTGCGCTTAACCCACTGTGCCACCGCCCGGCCTCCTCCTCTACCATTCATGAAGCTTTCCCCCTGCCGGTGGGGACTGGGGGCTTGAACCTGGTCTCTTGTGCACTGTAATGTGTGCACTTGGCCAAGTGCAATACCACCTGACCCTTTAAGTCTTTATTGACTTCTCACTTTTGCTTCTCCAAGGTCTACTATTCTTCCTTTGGTTTTTGAAACAAATGAAATTCTCTGCAGCTTTAAGAAATGAATGTGCCGGGAGTCACATATGTATGTGCATTATACCAGATGTGCCACCAGTGACTCCTGGCACATCTGGTAGAATGCACATATCTCAGTGTTCAGTGGCCCTGCTTCACACTCTCCACCCTGACTTGCAGAGAGGAAGTTTCATGGTGGTGAAGGCAGTGCTGCAGGTGTCTTTTCTCTAGCTCTCACTGTGTCCTCCCCCCTTTTTTCTCAATCTCTCTCTGCCTCTATCTAAAAAAAAAAAAAATACACATTTAAAAACTTAAAAAAAAGAAATGAATGTGCTCCTTCCTGTCCGTGAACACCCAACAAATCCTGTCAGCCCACCTCCCTCACAAACCTTGCCCCTTGGTCATTCAATCCTCCAGGAATGAAGGGTCATTTTGTGAGTGAAGTTTTTGCCACTGTACTATCCAGCCTCGAAGACCAGTCAGCTAGCTTCCTTTTTTTCTACCTCTCCTAGCATCCCACTCCCTCTCTTCTACTCATTCAACGTAATAAACAATTCTAGTGTGCGTGTCTTCAAAATGCCTCTTTTGTCCACTGCTCAGACTTACTGTTAGCACAGTCTCTTGCCCTTAGGGGGGTACTGTTAGAAAGAGTTGAGATACGCAAATAATTATATACGTGCCTATCTAGGGGCACATAATAATTGACTAGCTATAAGTGGATGTGTACATCTGGATAAGCCAGTAGGACACGACAGTTACTTTCTAGAAAATAATCAGTCTGTCTTCAGGTTCGGGAGATAATTTGTGTGTATATTTACTTTTAGTAGCTACTGCTAATGCAACACTAAGTAACTTCCCTCCCCTCTGATAGGTAAAAAATTTGAAAATACTGAAATGTTTGGTCAGTACCCTCTTCAGGTCAATGGATTTAAAGATCTACATGAGTGTCTAGAAGCTGCCATGGTTGAAGGAGAGATTGAGTCTTTACACTCAGAGAATTCTGGGAAATCTGGCCAGGAGGTGAGTTTGGCATCTACATGATTCCTTTTCTACCCCAGGTCTCCCCCTATAAAATATAATTTCAAACTCTAATATGCCGTTCCCTAATAATTGAGACTACTCATAAGATGCACTTTCATTTAATTCTTGCCATATGTATATATGTGTGTGCATGTATTTATGAAGTCTGCTGAGTTCATAGTAATCTGTAAGCTGCATTGAGTTCTTTTAAAAATGTTATTTATGTTGGGTAGAGGCAGAGTGCAGTTGAGAGGGAAGGAGGAGAGAGAGCCACCTGCAACAATGCTTTATCACTTGTGGAGCTCCTCCCCTACAGGTGGGAACCAAAAGCTTGCCCCCAGTTCCTTGTGCACCTTGGTGTGCGAGCTCAACCAGGGGCTGCACCGCCCAGCCCCTCTTTTTTTGCTATCATAGTTTTAGTGTTATTTATTGAATAGAGACAGTGCCGGGGGCCAGCCCCAGCAGGCTGTTAGGGTCAGCCCGGAGGAGGAGGGGCATCGGTGAAAAATGAAGTGAATTGATGCTGAATCAAGCTCAAGCAGACGTCTCTGTCTTACTTAAGCGGAACTTTATTTTTATCATCTCATAAGGCTTAGATCATTAAAAAAAATCACCAAGGTATTGATTATTAAAACAAAAATCACGAAGGCTTTAGTCACTAATACAAAAATCACCAAGGCTTTGATTATTAAAACAAAAATCACCAAGCAAGAACAGCACAGGTAGGGAACACCTCCTGCTTTGTGGAACAGTCACATTCCAGGAGCACTTTCCTCCCTAGAGATCACGTCACCGTTTCTGTGTCTTTTGTTATTCCTGTGCCTGTGTGCTAGGCAGGTGTCCTATTAAAATTAATATTCTGCCTGTATGTTTATGCCATTCTCTTGCCCCTGTGCATCAGAAGCCAATGGTTCATAGAAAGTTCAAGCTTGTTATGTTTCTAGCGGCCTTAAATTGAGCAGCCCATTTTTCATAAAGTCTGTTCCATTGTTTGATCAAGGAGTTTTGTTTTGTTCCTTACTGAGAAGGCACCAAGGTGGTGCTGACCTGGCCGGCCTCTCCATGATGTTCAGCTCTCCAGCTGGAATCCATCTTCCTTGTGTGCTCACTCTGTGACCTAGGCTCTCCTGTGCTATTCCTGCATGAGGAAGTGGGAACATAGTGGTGGGTAGGAGATTAAAAGGCCCATTGTATCTAGGCGGGTACCAGAACTTTCCAGTTATTAATTATGCTGTGTAAGGTGACCCCTCCGCTGTGGAAACAGCAATCTTTCTCTATATTTTAGGGGGAACACTAAAGGAAGTGGTGTAGATAAGGGGGAAACATTTCTTCCTATTGGGGCCTCCTGAAAAATTCTGCATGACTGCTACTGCTTGTTCCATTATGATCAGTCCTACAGAGTGCAGTGCAGGTTTTGTCATTCTTTTTGTCATTTGGTCAGGCTCTGAGCCTGGCCATAGGTAAATATTATTAAGACCACACAGAGCTGAATCATGGCAAAAGGCGAGATGGTTTCAGTTTGACCTGGAGAGTCCAGCCGCACTGAACTTCCTGCGAAGCTGTTACTGTTTCCAGCAGCTCACATGGGGGCACCTCTGCCAAGACAGAAATTAAGAAGGAAGGGGGATATAGAGATAGACCAGATAGCTGATAGATAGACAGACAGACAGACAGATAGATAGACAGACAGATTGACCTGCAGTATTGCTTCACCATTTGTGAGGCTTTCCCCCTACAGACGGGCACTAGGAGACTTGAACCCAGGTCCTTGAGCATTGTAATACGTGTGCTCAGCCAGATGGACCACCACCCAGCCCCTGAACTCCCCTATACATAATGAGTCTAAAAATCTCCTGCTGCTCTGATGTCGACCAAAAGGACGAATGCTTAAATGAAGCTTATTTGCAGTCTGAATTGGGAAACAGATCCTTAAAGGTCGGCCCATTTCCAGAGTCTCATGATGGAACCAGAAAGCAGGTGTGTGATCTGTTTCCTAGTGAAGAATGTTGCATAGGCCAGGGCAAGGAGAGGTAGGTATCCCATTCCTTACTTGGCTAGTGAAGATGTCCTACACGTGAAAGACACCGTGGCTTATTAGTGAGTAGTAATTGATTTTTCTCATGTATTGCCAACTTTTTAAAGTTTCTTATATTGATACTGATTTTTTTTTTCCTTTACTATAGCTAGTTCCTCACCCTGGGCTTCCTAGTCTGGCTTTTTATTCTGACTTTTCTATCAAACATAATGCAGTAGTTTGTACCAGTTACAGCCAATATGATTTCCTAGGATTCTTTTTTTTTTAAATTTATTTATTTATTCATTCCTTTTTTGTTGCCTTTGTTTTTTATTGTTATAGTTATTGTTGTTATTGTCTTTGTTGTTGGATAGGACAGAGAGAAATGGAGAGAGGAGGGGAAGACAGAGAAGGGGAGAGAAAGATAGACACCTGCAGACCTACTTCACCGCCTGTGAAGTGACTCCCCTGCATGTGGGGAGCCGGGGGCTCCAACCAGGATCCTTATGCTGGTCCATGTACTTTGCACCACGTGCGCTTAACCCGCTGCGCTACCGCCCGACTCACGATTACCTAGGATTCTTATTCCTGTTATCTGATTTACTGGATACAGTAGTTTCAATAATTCAACATGGTTCAGTATCCTGTCTGACTTTTTGTGGGGAATTGGAAATGGTAGCATTTTTTCCCTTTCTGTGCCCTGCCCCCCCACACACATTCTAGTAATCTCACAAAAGCAAGGTGTTTCTGTTGGTCACTTTTATAGTCAGAGTCGAGCTGAGGAGCCAGCCCAGTGCTTTGATATATGAAGTACTAGACTCAGTATCTAGTTTTACCAAGAGGGAGAAGGATATAATAGTTGTGTTCACTATGGGAGTGATTTTATCACTAATATTGATAAGACTATACTTTATTTTCAAATGCATCATTCTTTCCCACTGTGGACTCATAATAACATAATGAGGCATGTTTAGAGATGGTAGATATAATAAGCATTCTGACTTTAATTATTTGTATCTTGCAAGTAACATGCTAGATAATTAAATATAGTTTTTTTTTTTTAACTGTCAGGGTAGATGATGCTTTGAAATAAAAACATCTTGTTTTATATTATGTGAAATTCTAGTTAGGTTCTATTTATTTATTTTTTAATTTTTTTTATTTGATAGAGACAGCCAAAAATTGAGATGAAGGGTGAGAGAGAGTGGGAGAGAGACAAAGAGACACCTGCAGCCCTGCTTCACCACTTGTGAAGCTTTCCTCCTCCCTGGGGACCTGGGGCTCGAACTTGAGTCCTTGTGCACTGTGACATGTGCGCTCAACCAGGTGCGCCACCAACTGGCCCCCAGGAGATTTTTCTTTATTCTCTTTCATTTACTTCTGGTAGTAACTACATACCCCAAATTCTTGAAACTTTAACTTGAGTTAGACGATGAACCCACATCTTAATTTAAGGCATAGCAAGACAGATGCTCAACATTTTGGGAAGGAATCATATTAAAAAAAAATGAATTGAAAAGCTAAAAAAAAAAAAAAAAAAAAAAAGCATTTGTTAGAGTAGAAAGAGTTGACCTGAACACTGCTCAGCTCTGCCATGAGGTGATAGCAGAGACTCACCCCCACAAACTGGAGCTTTCCCAGTGAGTGTTTCCAAAACAGTTTTGAGTCCCTACCTACTGCTACTAGCTTCACTTAGAAAGCTAGCACCTTCAAGGATTTTAGTCAAACTGGATTTGCTAAGTAGGTGTTGCTTTTGCTTGTTGGTGTGTTTGGATTTAGAATAGTATACTTCTAGCTAATTAGCAGATGTGGGGTGACATTTTGTGGCATTTAAATGTATATAATTTCTTTACCCAGGACTGCATTGCACATGGTATATAAACACTTGAAAGTTATTTTTTAAAATATTATTTTTGTGCTTTTGTATTTGTTGAGTGAGGAGCGATTCTCCTTAAGAATGTTTACGTCGGGAGTCAGGCTGTAGTGCAGCGGGTTAAGCGCAGGTGGCGCAAAGCACAAGGACCGGCATAAGGATCCCGGTTCGAACCCCGGCTCCCCACCTGCAGGGGAGTCGCTTCAAAGGCGGTGAAGCAGGTCTGGAGGTGTCTGTCTTTCTCTCCTCCTCTCTGTCTTCCCCTCCTCTCTCCATTTCTCTCTGTCCTATCCAACAACAACAACAACAATAATAACTACAACAATAAAGCAACAAGGGCAACAAAAGGGAATAAATAAATATTTTTAAAAAAAGAATGTTTACGTCAACCTTGAATCTACCTGATAAAGGTTTCTCTCTTCAGTTTTTGTCTTATTGTGTGTTTCACAAAACTGTTTTTAAAACCTATAAGCAATGTGACCTTTAATTAAGACATTAGTAACTATATATATATATAATTATCACTTAAATTAGTCTAAATTCTAGTAGACTAGATGTAAAACAAACTACTAGTTTTTCAAATTGGAGTTGTGATCATTATTGCTATTTATTTTCCTTTTTATACTACGTCTTTGTTGCAAGTCTTTGACAATATGGCTGATGGTATTAAAGTTCATTTATTACAGTTATGATGACAGAATAATGAAGTTAGAAGATTTGACCCTAGTAAGCTACGATTTTAACCAATGTCTTTTCGCATTAAAATTTATATAGAAAGAATTGTGGGGTGGAAGGGGGTTGATGACCTGCTGGCTTGGTGAATGGTGAATGGTGCAGGGGTTTTGACACCTATTTTGGGGAGATGTCCTGCTGAACCTCTTTTACCAATAACAACAGTTTTGCACAACAACACTTACTCAATTTTCAGGAAATAAAGGCTATTCATGGAAGGATGATGGAAGGGGGGTTGTTAGGTGAGCTTTCTCTTTCCTTATTGTGTATAATCCCATTATTGGGGCTTTCAGGATGTGCAGAAAGCTTTTAAAATGGCACTGGATTTGAACTCCATTGCATACCTAGTTAATTATTGGTGTCTCTGTTATGATCCTCCTAAATACATTTTTTTTTTTTTAGGCTGACACATTGTGCAACAGAGAAAGAAAAGAAAGTATAAAGGTTTTTTTTTTCTTCTTTCTTTTAGCATTGGTTTACTGAACTGCCTCCTGTGTTGACATTTGAGTTGTCAAGATTTGAATTTAATCAGGCATTGGGAAGACCGGAAAAAATTCACAACAAATTAGAATTTCCTCAAGTCTTATATCTGGACAGGTATGGTTTGGGATACAGTCTCCTTTAGTTTTAAAATAATTTAGAAACCAAAATGAAGAGTTCTTCTATTTATAGTAAACATTTTCTTAAGTTCTGTAGAGTCCTTGTTGTGCACAGTAGACCTAGTGCTGTTTGTCAAGGAAAGTTGGAATTCTGTAGAAAGTATTGTTAGGGGCCTGAGAGAGCACACAAAACATTCATCAGAACCCAGGTTCTGGTTGCTAGTTTCCATCTTCAGGGAAGCTTGAAGCGTCATGATCTGGGGAGCAGTGCTGCAGATGTCTCTCTCTCTCTATCTTACCCTTTATCGAAAAGGAAAGGGGAGAAAAATGGGACCCATGGGGTGGTGCAGGCAGCAAGCTTCCGTGATAAACTTGGTGCCAAAACAAACAAAAAAAAAGTATAGTTAATAGGAAAATTGTGTTAGAACTGGAAAAGGAAGATTATTTCTGTATTATAATCCAGTCTTTTTTTTAAAAAAAAATAATGTTTTTAAATACAATTTTGAAAAAATTGATTTTTCCGTGGGTCAGGTGGTGCTGCACCTGGTTCAACACCCACGTCGCCAAGTGCAAGCACCAGGGTTTGAGCCCCACTCCCCACCTGCAGGGGTCACTTCACGAGCAGGTGCACAGGTAGCTTGCTTTCTCTCCCTTTCTTTATGTTTTTGTTCTCTCTCAGCCTCTGTTTGTGCTATGTAATCAAAATTAGGAAGATAAAAAAGAGGAAAATGGCTTCCAGGAGGAGTGGAATCATCGTGCCAGCACTGAGCCCTAGCACCCTAGCAGTAACCCTGATGGCAGTCAGATAAATACATAATTAATTACATTTAAAAATTAATCCACCCGTTAATAGAAAGATGACTATGATGCCCACTTCACTTATATTTTGTAATGTTAATAATTGCTTTTTTTCTTTTTCATCATAGGTACATGCATAGAAACAGAGAAATAACAAGAATTAAGAGAGAAGAGATTAAAAGACTTAAAGATTATCTCACAGTATTGCAACAAAGATTAGAAAGGTATCTTAATACGTGTGAGCTCATGACATAGCTACAGGAAATCATATGTTTAGTGACTGAATATTTCAATTTTGGTTTGAATAACGTATAGTTCCAGGAGCAGATAAGCATCATCAGTGGATATTTTGCTTGAATAGTTGCATCTTGAGTTTTATTAGAAATTAAAAATTCAGAGTTGTCATTTTGAGGATTTACTATTTAAAATAAATGCACCGTCAAAAGATAGTACTTATTGTGCTGAATATTTATGTGAACCTAAGCTATTAACATATGGAATTTCTTCTTGTGTGAGACTAAGTATTAGTAACCCTGAAACTTCATTACAGTAAGTGGTCAGTGAGTGTCTTCCTTCACACAGAGGGTACACATGGCTCGTAGGGCCTCATGCAAGCTTCATAAAAAAGTAAAGTGAGAACAGATTGCTGACTGGCATAGATAAACAGTCGATGGCTTCCCATGGGTGAGTTGGGCCAGGGGCATAAAATGGGATTAGGTGTATGGTATGGTAACCTTAGTTTGTAAATGCTTTACTTCATAACTGACGTTTGCTATGAGAGTAGATCTTTGAAGTTCTCAACTCAAGAAAAAGAAAAAAGAAATGTAACAGTGGCGATGGATGTTAACTATGCTTCTTGTGGTAATCATTTCAAATTACTATTCTAACCACCTCAAAACTAATAAGACATTGTATGTCAGTTATGCCTCAATGAAAAATGTCCCACATCAGAAAACACAAAGCACAGGTCCAGTATAATCTGCTGGGTCAAGGAAGCTACACAAGACATCCTTGTGACAGAAGACGGGCAGCTGGTTATACAAGTGGAGGTTACAATCCAGGGATATTGTTGAAATATTGTCTGCGGGTTCTAGTAGTTTTCAAAAGAGTTTAGTATCTAGACTACCAAATGTCTTGTTGTTCAGATTTTTTTAAAACATTATTTTATTTGATAGAACAGAGAGAAATTGAGAGGGAGGAAGAAGTAGAGAGGGGGAAGGAGGCAGACACCTGCAGCCCTGCTTCACCACTCGGCAAGTTTTGCCATTGCATGTGGGGACCAGGGGCTTGAACCTGGGTCCTTGCACATGGTAACACGTGCACTTAAGCAGGTACGCTAGCTACCACTCAGCCCCCAGAAGTCAACAGACTGCAATGTGGCCTGGGTGATTCCTTCTTGCAGCCTCTAATCTAATCTGCATTTCCTTGTTTAAGTATTAACCTGAAAATTGATCATATAAACCCTCTGTATACAAAAATGACATATTTAATTTTTTTGTTTATGTAAAGGAAACACTGACAAAACCATAGGATAAGAGGGGTACAACTCCACACAATTCCCACCACCAGAGCTCCATATCCCATCCCCTCCCCTGACAGCTTTCCTATTCTTTATCCCTCTGGGAGTATGGACCCAGGGTCACTGTGGGATGCAGCAGGTGGAAGGTCTGGCTTCTGTAGTCGCTTCCCTGCTGAACATGAGCAGTTTTTTAATTTTTTTTTTTTATTCTTAAAGTGTATTAGAATCATACTAGAAATATCAGAAGTAAAGGACAGAAGGGTAATACTGGTCATCATATTGATTATATGGCAGACTTAAAAAGTGAAAGGTCTCAGGAGATAGAACTGTCAGTTTTCATTTTTCCACGGGGTTATAACTTAGAACAGCATCTAAAATTTATAACAGTATTTACTCACAATCAGTTTAACTGTTTTGATTTATTTTTTGGAGGACATTTAATTTAATTCTTTAACAGAGATTAAGTTTGCCATCGTCATTTGAAAACAAAATGAATTTCACTGCTGAGAATGATTTATTGAGTTATTGTTCTCATGTTTTATTGAAACACAAAACAAAGAGGCTTTCTTACACCTAAAGACATTCCTCCATTTTATGGTTAACAGATACTTAAGCTATGGCTCGGGTCCCAAACGGTTCCCCTTGGTAGATGTTCTGCAGTATGCGTTGGAATTTGCCTCAAGTAAACCTGTTTGCACATCTCCTGTCGATGGTATGGATGCTAGTCCCCCACCTCCTGGACCCCTCCCATCACAGTCTTCAACAAGGTAAAAAGCACTTGTCATTTATTTTGGCAAGCTCTTACTATGTTTACTTAGAAATGTGTGTGTCTTTTGGGTTCTTTTATTGTGGCAAATTTTTATTTCATTGTATTTGTGATTTAATAATGATTGACAAGATTGTAGGAAAAGAGGGGTTCAGTTTGGTGGGGCTATAGCATAATGGTTATGCAAAGAGACTTTCATGCTTGAGACTCTCAAATCCCAGGTTCAGCCCCCCACACTGCCATAAGCCCAGAGCTGAGCAGTGCTCTGGTTAAAAAAAAAAGGGGGGGGAGTTTCAATTCCATATAATTCCCTCCACCAGAGTTCCATATCCCGTCCCTCCATTGGAAGCTTTCCTAGGAATTCTTTATCCCTCTGGGAGCATGGACCAAAGATCTTTATGGGGAGCAGAAGGTGGTAGTTCTGGCTTCTGTCATTGCTTCTCCGCTGGACATGGACGTTCGCAGCAGGTGGATCCACACCCCCAGCCTGTTTCTGTCTTTCCCTAAGGGGCAGGGCTCTGGGGAGGTGGGGCTCCAGGACACATGGGTGAGGTTGTCTGCCCAGGTAAGTCAGGTTGGTGCCATGGCAGCATTTGCAACTTGCTAGCTGAAAAGCATTAAGAAATAAAGCAGACATTCATCTGTTGTTGGACACCTGGGTTCCTTCCAGGTTTTGGCTATTACAAATTGTGCTGCCAAGAACATATGTGTACACAGATCTTTTTGGATGGATGTGTGTCCAACAACAGATGAATGGCTGAGCAAGTTGTGGTATATATACACAATGGAATACTACTCAGCTGTAAAAAATGGTGACCTCACCATTTTCAGCCGATTTTGGATGGACCTTGAAAAAATCATGTTGAGTGAAATAAGTCAGAAACAGAAGGATGAATATGGGATGATCTCACTCTCAGGCCGAAGTTGAAAACAAGATTAGAAAAGAAAACACAAGTCGAACCTGAAATGGAATTGGCGTATTGCATCCAAGTAAAAGACTCTGGGGTGGATGGGTGGGTGGGGAGAATACAGGTCCATGAAAGATGATGAATGACATAGTGGGGGTTGTATTGTTAAATGCGAATCTGGGGAATGTTATGCATGTACAAACTATTGTATTTACTGTTGAATGTAAAGCATTAATTCCCCAATAAAGAAATAAATTATTAAAAAAAAAAAGAAATAAAGCAGAACAAATTGCTTAGTAATCAGGAGCCTAAAGGTAAGACTAGAGCAGGTGAAATTTGGGGTCTCCATGTTGGAAGAAGTTAAGTAGGTCTATTTTAGCTGTATTCTGATATTGTGGCAGATTTTAAGATTAGAGATAGAAAATTCACTTATTTTGCCAGTTGTAATTTAGTTATTTTGGTGTATTCTGTGCTTCAGCCTTTTATCCATGAAGATAATATTATTTTAGATAGATTGTTTTTTCTGTAAAGTATCATGGGAAGTTTTATTATTTTGGGAAATGTAAAATTTAGAGTTCTTTTCAATCAAATATGCAGAAGCTATTCTCCTATGAAGCCACATTTCCATATTGCTCATAATGTAGTCTTCATTGATGACACATTCTGACTAGAGGTAGTAGAGAACTAGAGCATGGAACTTGCATGCCTGAGGCACCTGACTTGATCCCTGGTCCAGATGTGTTAGAAGTCGTGCTGTGGCTTGGACTTCTCTCCCACTTCACGTAAAACATGCTTTCATATGAAATAAATGTCTTTTCTTTTTAAATTTTATTTATTTATATATTGGATAGAGACAGAGAGAAGTTGAGAAGGATGGGGAAGGTAGCAAGGAAGAGAGACAGAGAGACACCTGCAGCCCTGCTTCACCTCTCGTGAAGCTTTCCCCCTGCAGGTGTGGATCAGGCAGGGGGCTTGAACCTGGCTCCTTATGCATTGTAACGAGTGTGCTCCACCATGGATGGCCCCATACATTTGCTTGCTAAAAGAAAAGTCTTCCTAGAAGATCCAGTCAATTCATGCTTCTCTTATTTTGAAAGACCTTTTTCCTTTGGACATTGTAAGTCAATTTAATAGCTTGTTTGACATCATTTTTGCACCTGATGCCCATGTGTCCAGTCTGACGATGAGATTGTCTTTGCTTCACAGCTCAACGGAGCAACAGGGAGCAGCTTCAGAGCTGCCAGGCTCGTCGCCGGCATCTGTGACTGCCGTGTCCTCCAGAACAGTGATACATAAGCCATTCACTCAGTCCCGGATACCCCCAGATCTGCCCATGCATCCGGCCCCCAGGCATATCACAGAAGAGGAGCTTTCCGTGCTAGAGAGCTGTTTACATCGTTGGAGGACAGAAATAGAAAATGACACCAGAGGTCAGAGGATCCACAGCATACCGAGGGTCACTTCAAATGGATGTGTCCCGTGCTAAAACTGAGAAAGGATTTCTTGTATAAATATTATAGAATATTTGTTCCAGGGTATTTTTTCATTTATAGAAATATGTATCACTTTTTTGGTAAAAAAAAAAAAATTTGACTTTCTATTTTTGTTATTTTGTTGGGAGTTTTAGAGACTGAAATATTTTTTTAAAAAAGATGTCTTAGCTGATTAATGACAATAGCAAATGACCTGCTATTACAGTGTGCAAATATATATATATATATATAGCGATATAGATATATAATATCTATATTATATCATTATATATCTATTATATAATGTCTCTCTCTCTCTCTCTCTCTCTATATATATATATATATATATCAGGTTGACTTCAAGCTGCTCTGTTGTTGAACCATCACACAATACAGTCTTATAAATATCAATTATCTAACATATAATTTTGATCTTTTTGTTTGTTTGTTTCCCTGGTTATCGCTGGGGCTTGCTGCAGGCACTTTGAATCCATTGCTCCTGGCTACCATTTTTTTCTTTTTTATTGGCTAGAACAGAGAGAAATTGAGAGAGGAAAGGAGATAGAAAGAAACAGAGACACTTGCAGACCTGCTTTGCAGTCTGTGACGTTTTCCCCCTCCAGGTGGGGAGCAGTGGCTCAAAGTGGATCCTTGAGCGAGTCCTTGTGTTTAGTGCTGTGTGCACTTAACCCAGATGTGCCCCTGCCCATTCCCCCTCAATTGTGTATTTTTCCTCGTGCTAGCACAGTGAAGTCCAAGTAGTTCTAATTTCAAACTAAAGAGAGTATAAGGATAAGTGATGGTCTACATTAAATGACTCTTAAACCACTGTAGTTTATTCATGCATAAGGTAATTTTTAAATTGATTTTCATCAAGGATGTGGAATACAATATTAAATGTTTTCATATGATTTATTTTTGTCCTTTTCAGGACTTCACTGCTCTGGGTCTACTTTTTTCAGACAGAAAGGAAGTGACAAATAAAAAATCAGAAAGACAGCAAGAGAGAGCAACAGATCACACAGCACCTCTTCCCCTAGAGAAGACTGGGCCAGACTCAACCCTAACCAGATGGGACTGTGCTGTGGCCCTGTGCTTGATAAGATGACTTTCAGAAGGCTGGAAATGAAGTAACTTTGGACACAAAGATAGTGATGCTGAGGAAACAAAGTGAGCAGATTGAAAATGTTCCTAGAAACAGTGGCTAAGGTGTGGGGTGTGGGTGTATGGCAGGAGGCAGAGGTTGAGGAGGCCAGGCTTGATTCGCACAGTTATCCCTAGTTGTGTCCGTAAGAAGCAAATAGATAGAATGTCCTTTGGAAAAATGCGGACTGGCCGGTGGGTGAACAATTTCCCACCTCACAGATTGAAGCAGAATTGAGCTTGCTTCTGGCCAGTTCACATCTGCAATCCTGTGACATGAATTTTGAGTTTTGCTGCTGTAACTTTATGCTTGAAAGTTTTTTTTTTCTTTCTGGTTTTGCACATTTTTTTGATATTTTTGTAAATGAACTGTTTTTTTATTAGTGTGTATTATATGTTTTATTGAGATCTTGTTTCATTTTATACAGAAACTTACATAGTAATGTTTTTAATAACCTGATGAGAAAACTTTCTTATTCAACAAATTTCAATGTTTCAGTGTTTCCGTAGTAATATGCTTAATTTTATCCAAGGAATGATGTCTTCTACCCTTAGATTTGCAAGAAAGTATATCCAGGATCCATCGAACAATTGAACTAATGTACTCTGACAAATCTATGATCCAAGTAAGTTGTTTGAGCTCATATGAATTATTAACATGAACACATTTTATTATCTTAATTTTAATGTAATACTCCTTACAGGCATTACTGTAAAATTGCTGGATATAGGGGAGTCAGGGGGTAGCGCAGCAGGTTAAGCGCACGTGGTGCAAAGCGCAAGGACTGGTGTAAGGAGCCCCCGGCTCCCCACCTGCAGGGGAGTCGCTTCACAGGCGGTGAAGCAGGTCTGCAGGTGTCTGTCTTTCTCTCCCTCTCTCTCTGTCTTCCCCTCCTCTCTCCATTTCTCTCTGTCCTATCTAACAACGACAACATCAGTAACAACAACAATAATAATTACAACAACAATGAAAAACTACAAGGGTAACAAAAGGGAAAATAAATATAAAAAATAAAAATAAATTTAAGAAATTAAAAAAAAAATGGCTGGCTATAACCTAGTAGGTCCAGATTAGAACTTTCCCTATTCAATTGAATTTTGTGCTGCACTTATTGTTTACTTTAAAAAGTATCTTACAGTAAAATCCCCAAATAACTCAGCATTAGAAAAATTCTATGGAGGAAATAATATAGTTGTTTCCAGATATTAAAATTTTGGAGGAAAATGTAAAACTCAGCTACATTGTGACTTGGGCTAGATACTAGATAATCCATCTTGCTAAGCCAGCCTCCAATTTATAGTTATGAAGATTCAGATAAATCACGTGTTATATATGTCAGTCAGTTTTGTCATGAGTTCCTTAATTAAAATAAATACCTGGGTCAATAATTAGATAGATGATACATTTTCAGTTTCTGAAAAGCGTCCCCTTATTTAATATCTTTATCTGTCCTTACCTATCTATAGCTTTTGTCCACCTCCTGTGTTTTATCTTACAGATTTAACTTTTCATAAATTAACCCCAATCCATTTTCAGTTGTTAAAAAGCATGTGTGGTTTTGGGCCAGACAGTGCTGGTGTTACAGTGCACAAGGACTTGGGTTCAGGCCTGTGACCTCCACCATCAGGGGCAGGGGCAGGGGCAGGGGAGGGAGGGGTAGAGTCATTCATGAGCAGGATAGCACTTTTACACGCTGTCTGTCTGTCTGTCTGCCTGCCCCTCCCCTCTGCTTCTCTCTGTCTCTAACCAATCTATATGATGCTGGTATTTCATGGCAGATCAACTGAAAACACGTTTGAGTTTCCTGACCTGCTGTGGAGTAGACTGTGTAACTGGAGTTGGACTCTTGTCTTTTTTCGTCCCTAGGTCCCTTACCGCTTGCATGCTGTTTTAGTTCACGAAGGACAAGCGAATGCTGGGCACTACTGGGCGTACATCTTTGATCATCATGAAAACAGGTGGATGAAGTATAATGATATTGCTGTGACAAAGTCTTCGTGGGAAGAACTAGTTCGAGACTCCTTCGGTGGTTATCGAAATGCTAGTGCATACTGCTTAATGTATATAGATGATAAGGCGCAGTTCTTAATACAAGGTACGGATATGGAATGTACACGTTTATTTATGCACGCATCACATGTATTTTTATTTTGTGTGGTTACCTAGTCATCACTGCTCTGGGCTCAGATAGAAAGGGGAAGGGGACGACGAGTGGTGGCACACCTTATGGAACACAGGTGTTGCAATGTGCAAGGACCCAGGTTCAAGGCCCCGGTCCCCACCTGCAGGGGGAAAGCTTTGTGAATGGTGAAGCAGGGCTACAGATGTCTCTCCGTCTCTCTATTTTTTTTTTTTTTATCATCAGCTTCCTTTTCGATTTCTGGATGTCTTTATACAATATATAAATAAAGATTTAAAAAAAAAATGAAGTGGGGGGGAGAGATACCACAGCACTGAAAATTACTGTGGTGTTGAGAGGACTGTGGCCTTGAACCTGGGCATCCTCGTGGTCTAGCAGACACTTTTCCCAGATAAGTTCTCTCACTGACCCAGGGGAGTTATATGTTTTTTAAATGAGTAGGAATATATTTATATAACTCTGGTCTTTGAAATGAGTAGACAAATGTCATTAACTTAGAATGTTGAATATGACTAGCAAGTGCTATTGGGTTATTTTAAGGGAGAAAACTGGAGCATTGTGACCCAGACTTAAAATTTACTTTGTACTCAAAGTTAACTCTCAACTGCTTTGTAACTGTTACAAAATTATAGACCTAGCTTACTTTTGATGAGCCCTCTATACTGACTAGATATTGTGACATCCTGACTCATGTAAACATAAAAAGCTTCTATTTTCTGGCCTTTGTCTAGCCTCTGTCACCCATCATCATTCATTTCTAACTTTATATAATTACTAAAACTGATTTTTTTTTTTTGCCTTTTGCTTACTCTGGCCTACTTCACACTTTTTTATTTTTATGTTCTTTTTTTATTTCTGTCAGTAACATTTATTTCTTCTGTCTGACTTCTTATCTGTCAAGATCGATTCAGATGTAATGTCCTGGCATATTTCTCCTTATCTCCCAGAGAGAGTGGTTTTCTAGCATTAGACCTCTGCTGGGGATCGAAACTATTGTTGATGTGTCTTTAGACTGATGAGTTTTTAAAACTCCACACTACAGCTTGTGAAGAAAAGTTGAGTTTTACTCTTAGCTCCTTAAGGTTATGAGTTATTTTCATTTTGTGGTGTCTTGCTTCATAAGTAAACACTTTTTTGTTTGTTTGTTTTGTAATACCAAGAGTGTTATAGCAATGTGTAAGGAACACACAGTCTGGGTTTTGGATCTTGTTCTGCTTTTCTTCTACTAAGATCACAAATATAAACAAGGAGCTTTAACTATCACGAACTATCAGACACTTCCCGTTGATGTTGCTTTTTTAAGTCGTAGAAGTTTGCCAGATGGTAGACATTCATACTTTACAACCCACTTGAAATGCATTCTGCTTGGAAATTTCACTGTTCATTTGATCTTTAATTTCACATTAGTTTTAAAATGTGATTTTCAGAGGAGTTTAATAAAGAAACGGGGCAGGCCCTTGTTGGAATAGAAACATTGCCACCGGATTTAAGAGATTTTGTTGAGGAAGACAACAAGCGATTTGAGAAAGAACTGGAAGAATGGGGTGCACAGCTAACCCAGAAGGCCTTGCAAGAAAAACTTTTAGCATCTCAGAAACTGAGAGAATTAGAGTCTTCTGGGAAAACCGGTTAGTTCATTTCTATTAAGTTCTTCGGTACTTTCTTAGCAGTGTCATTTATTCTTATGCTTTAATAAGTCTGGTCTTTATTGGAAATCTGAAGAATCAATTTATTTCATTGTAAATAAAATTGAAAGACAAAATACAAGTCATGGAATTTGGTATAAATTATATAGCAAATGATAGTCTTTCTGTGGTCTTTTGGAGGGAGTGTCTGGTTGAATTTTGCTTCTTTTTATTTGTTACATTCATGCTGTCCAGGGCAGTCACTAGTCATTGACACATAGGCATAATTTCATTAAGCTAAGCAGAGGCTGGGGATATAGCATAACGCTGACAACTTTTCATGCCCAAGGATCTGAGTCCAGAGTTTCAATCCCCAGCCACCACCATCAGCCAGAGCTGAACAGTGTTCTGATTGCTTTCTGTGTCTCTGTATATCTCTCATAAAAGAGAAAGAAGGGAAGAAAGAAAGAAAGAAAGAAAGAAGAAAGAAAGGAAAATGTTAAGCACGGTATAGTGTCATTTATTATGACTTGCTCACTATAGACATCTTACTTTGTTAAGAAGCCAGTAAAAAAAGAAATTTTGTCATTCATAGAGAATAATTGGCCTACTCCTTTGACAGGAAACATTGTATACACACCTGTATGTGTTTTAAGTTAAATAAGATTATATGCTAAGTATCCCTCCAGTGCAGCTCCCTTTCATTGTTTAGACCTTTTTGGAGGAAACTTGGAAACATTATGAAACCAGAAAGTTATTTTTAATCACTTTAATAAAGCTACTAAGAAAATAAGCTGTTAATTTCATATTTGAGCAAAATAATATTTTTGATGTGTAGATACACAAAAAACTGCGATACTTAAATAGCAATATTAATATGAGGGCTTTTTAGAATAAAACAAAATGAGTTTAAACCAAATATTATGTATATTTCAGTGACTTACAAATACATGTAAAAATACAAATATTAAAAGTATTCTGAAACACATTATTATCTTAAAATTAAATATTAAAATATTTAGAGTAGATGCCATACAAAATAAGAAAATTTGTTCTAGCAAAGTTAAAATAAAATGTCTTTTGATCTTTGTCTTAACTTATCATTATTTAATTGTGGATATATTCATAGTTTTTTTTTTTTTTTTCTTTTTCTTTTCTTTTTTTTTTTTTTCACCAGAGCACTTCTTAGCTCTGGCTTATGGTGGTGTGAGGGATTGAACCTGGGACTTCGGACCCTCAGGCATGACAGTCTCTTTGCATAACTATTATGCTATCTCCCCCACCCCATAGTGGTATTTTTTTATACTATAGAAAAAGTGCCTCACATTACAGTGCACAGGACCTGGGTTCAAACCCCTGGTCCCCACCTGCATGGGGGAAGCTTTACAAGTGGTAAAGCAGGGCTGCAGGTGTCTCTCTGTCTCTCTCCCTCTCTATCTTCCCTTCTCGAGAGGAGAGCATTTCTCTCTGTCTTTATCCAATAATGAATAAATATCTTTTTTTTCTTTTTTTTTTTAAATTTTTTATTTAAGAAAGGATTAGTGAACAAAAACATAAGGTAGGAGGGGTACAACTCCACACAATTCCCACCACCCAATCCCCATAACCCACCCCCTCCCATGGTAGCTTTCCCATTCTCTAGCCCTCTGGGAGCATGGACCCAGGGTCGTTGAGGGTTGCAGAAGGTAGGAGGTCTGGCTTCTGTAATTGCTTCCCTGCTGAACATGGGCGTTGACTGGTCAGTCCATACTCCCAGTCTGCCTCTCTCTTTCCCTAGTAGGGTGGGTCTCTGGGGAAGCTGAGCTCCAGGACACATTGGTGGGGTCTTCAATCCAGGGAAGCCTAGCCAGCATCCTGGTGGCATCTGGAACCTGGTGATTGAAAAGAGAGTTAACATATGAAGCCAAACAATTTGTTGAGCAATCATGGATCCCAAGCTTGGAATAGTGGAGAGGAAGTGTTAGGGAGGTACTCACTGCAAACTCTAGTGTAATCCTGCTTTCAGGTATATATTTTGCAGTAGTTTATGGATACATGTGCACATAAGCTCTCTCTCACAGAAACTGGTGTATATCTAGATTATGGGACTTTGTTAGAAAGTGAACCACCTGAGATGAAATTAGAGTGTACTATAAAAGGAAAGGTCTCACCCGAGTAATGAAGTTGAAGGGTTGTCATTCCACACGTGAAGTCTCTGGACACAGTCTGAGGTGAAGCATGTTGAGGTGGCAATTGTTGCGTTGGTTAGGTTGTGATCGGCGGATGCAATATTATTTGGTTTGGATTGGGAGAGGCGTACGGGAAAGTGGGCCCTATCCAAGGGTTCCAGGACTGGGGGAAGTAGGGGTTCTATAGTGGAGATGTGAGGTTCCTGCTGTCTTAGGGTTCAAAAAGACAATCGATAGTTAATGTTATCATCACATTATTTGTTAAGAAAAGGTGCTACATTTTTTTAGTAGTTGGGGAAATGAGAAGAGAGAGTAATTAAGTGCACATATTTTTCTTAAACTCATTTGTATTTTTTTTTTTGTAATTGAGTGTGTCCTTTAAGGTGACTTTAATTTACAGCTTCTGTTTTGTTTTTACTTTGACGTATTTAATTTCTGAGAGAAGAAAGGGAGGGAGAGATACCAAAGCAGATGCTTTGGTCCACATAGTGATGGTTGTGTCGTGGTGCTGGTGTGTGTGTGTGTGTGTGTATGTAAGGCACACCTGGCTGAGTGCACACGCTACAGTGTACAGTGCACAAGGACCTGGGTTCAAGCGCCCGGTCTCCCCCTGCAGAGGGGAAAGCCTCACAAGTGGTAAATAGGGCTCCAAGTGTCTTTCTGTCTTTCTCCATCTCTATCAGCCCCCTTCCTTCTTGATTTCTGGCTGCCTATAAGAAATACACAAAATTAATTTAAAAAAAAAAAAGGGGATAGATGGCCTGCATGGCCATGCATGGCCTACATATTAATGAGAGAGAGGGAGGATCTCTGGCTTATGGTGGTTGGAGATTGAAGCTGGGACTTCCGAGTCCCAGGACTGAAATTTGTCTTTTTACTTCTCCCGTATGCAGTCTCTCCGGTCCTGTCCCATGTCAGGATTTGCACCTATAACCACCCATGTGGTAAAGCATGTATCTATCTGTTGAGCCACCTTCCAGTCCTTTGCTTTTGTTTCTTGGAGCATGTCAGAAATTTTGTCTTTTATAGACAAGATTTTCCACACAGCACTTTCCCCTTGATTTTGGGTTTAACATTGTCATTTGAACAATGGAAAGATTTGTTCTCGGTGTGAGATTTCTTAGTATGAACAGTATGGTTTTGATGCAGGCGCACAGGTGACCTGTCCAGATGTGAAACTTATAACTTGTTTTCACATCAAGGCAAGAGTTGAGACCTGGGTCTTGATCTGAAGAGGCATTGGTTCAAACATTTGAAGAGATCAAGATGATGCTTTATCACAAAAGGTGGCCAGTGCTTTGCTGACTGGAATACAGTACAGTATGCCTGGTTGTCGCGGTCTGTGGTGAACTCCGCCATTACAGAAGACTAGGTCTTCTTCCTCAGTGTCAGAAACCATTGTTTAGAGAGATGAGGCTGTGGGCTCACAGCAGTGCTAGTATTGTCTTATGGTGGTGACTTTGTCCACATTATTTGGCAATGGAAAGCTTAGGAGATACCAAGAGGTTTCTGGGTTCACTGCAATGTGGGGACTATTTTATAGCTTCTCTCAGTTTGGGCCAATTCCATCTCTTTGTGATTTCATGTCTATACTTTCCAAACCATTTCCTAAAATTTGCCCCAAGAGGAAGTTTGCCTATGTTGTTCTTCACTTAATTTTTTTTTTTAAATCACATGGATTTTTTTTTCCTTTTGTATATATTTATTTATTCCCTTTTGTTGTTTTATTGTTGTTACTGCTGTTGTCGTTGTTGGATAGGCCAGAGAGCAATCGAGAGAGGAGGGGAAGACAGAGAGGGGGAGAGAAAGATAGACACCTGCAGACCTGCTTCACCGCCTGTGAAGCGACTCCCCTGCAGGTGGGGAGCCAGGGGCTCGAACCAGGATCCGTACGCCGTCTCACCCTCATCTACTTGAACTATGAGTGCTTTAATATGGTGTTTGGGTGGGTAGCCTCCACATAAGAGATTTCTTTAGCCTTTTTCCAAGCTCATAATATAGGGGCTTTGTTTGTTGGGCTATTATATAAAAGACCCAACATTTTCTCTTTATTATTACTTTAATTGATAGGACAGAGAGGAACTGAGAGGGGAGGGGAAAGTTGTGAGAGACAGAGAAAGAGTGCACAGCCCAGGTTCAAGCCTCGCCCCCACCACACTCACTGAAGGGAACTTCAGTACAATCATGTCTTTACCTCTGTCTTTTTCTCTATTTTAAAAAGTCATCTGGCAGTGGTGAAGCCCCCGAGAGCATAAAAAATAACAACAATTATAATAATACAGCAATGT
Organism: Erinaceus europaeus; assembly: GCF_950295315.1. Taxonomy (NCBI): domain Eukaryota; kingdom Metazoa; phylum Chordata; class Mammalia; order Eulipotyphla; family Erinaceidae; genus Erinaceus; species Erinaceus europaeus. The sequence goes on from NC_080175.1 coordinate 97,319,060, forward strand.
TTTACAATAATCATCTGTTAAGTTGAAGCCTTCTCAATATGTTCAATTAGGGGACCAGTTAGTATAAAAAGCATAAAGGTCAAAGCTTAGTATTTTGTGTATAGGTCATCAGTCGTGAAGTTTCTGTAGGGTGACAAGGTAAACCAATCTCAGGTTTGTTTGTTCATGTAGAAAAAAAAACTTAACTTTTTGCTCTACTGTTGTTTTTACCATCAATTGCCTAAATGTCTATGAAATATTATTTGTTGTGCCCTAACTAGAAAAGAAAGCAATATAAAAATTGTATGCATGTCTATTTTTCTCATTTTTAGTTATTTGTTTCAATCAGTTTTATTTTCTTTTCTCTGGTTTAAAAGATTTTTTTTTTTTAAATGACAGTCCTCTATTCTGTCTCATTTTATCTTCCAAGACCTCCTATGTCTCCCTTACTTCACCTAACAGATTCTTCCTCAATGCTCATGTCTGGAATAAACTCTCATTGTCTTTTTGAGTCCCTCTCTTCAGCAACGATCACTTTTCCCCTCCTCCTCCTAATTCCAATCTATTTTTCAATGCCAAAATCATGTCTGTGTCTACGGACTTGCTTATCAGTGGAAGGACTGCTAAATATCAAGAATGTTACCTGTCCTTGTATTATTGCCTGTGCATGATTAATTGACTGCTTCTTCCTGTTTTTTTTTTCTCCTCTTGAAGATCATCTTTGAAAATCCTTCAGTGCTCTGCTAAGTTGGCATTTCTTCTAGAAGTAACATTTCTTAAGATGCAGCGTCAGCTCAAGTACCTACATGATGTCCACAGTGCTTTTAGATGCCTTGTGTGTGTCAGTACGTTTAGTATTTTGTGTCATAATAGATAACAGACTTTCAGGGTTTTATTGGGATCTCCGCTTGTTTATATTTATCTGATTTTACTGGATTCCCTTAAAGTGGACGTCTTTTGTTAATTTCCCCCTTATATTTCCATACTTAATGTGGTACTGGAAAAGAGTGGAGTTTAAGTTTCTCAGCACATATTTTTACAGGCTCACCACCACTCGAATACGTTTTTTTGGAAAATGTGTACATTTGGAATAATTTTTAAAGGAAATTACATTTAGACAAAATCACTTTTCATAGAAAATATGGACTTAATCCTCCAGTGACTGGAAACCTTAAGGCTTACCTGTTTTACTATGTTAATCAGACAGAAATGCTTCTTTGCTCCTAAGGGATTTTTTTCTTTGTGAGTTATTTACCTTAGATCAAATTTCTTTCGTTGCATAAAACTCACAAACTATTAAAAGCCAGTGGCATTTTGTTTTTTTTACAGTTAAAGAGACAAAAAAAAAATGACGAGTACAGTTTATCAAAATGGTAAATTAAGCCCTAACATTGCTGTTAAGCCCTGAACTTGCTGATACAAGCTGCCTGTTGTGTAGCCTTCCAAAAACAGAAGCCCCATTGAGATGGAAATGTAGTCTGAGATCTTCTTTGTCCACTCTCCTAGATGCCATGAAAGAACCCCCCCAAAGTTAGGAAATACAGAAATTGGGGACCCTTAGCTTCATTTAGCGTTTGTCTTTTGTCATGCTTGTTTTTATTATTCTCCCTCTAATTTTCCTTTAATATTTTCTGGTACCTTCATTGACTTACAGTTTTACGTTTCTTCTCTGATTCATTCTTAAGAATTTTTTAACTTCCTATCTTGCCATTTTATTTAAAACCTTATTTACCAAAGCAAGGTTCAGCTCTAGCTTATGGTGGTACAAAAAAATTGAACCTGGAACCTTGGAGCCTCAAGGCATGAGTCTCTTTGTGTAACCACTATGCTATCTGCCCCACCTAAATATTTATTTGTTATAACTTTTAGCCTCAAAACCCAGGGGCTGTTGAAAATCTCTTGCAGATTTTGGCCCTCCTTACATCATCTCTTGCTGTATCTTCTTTGTTTCACCTGGCAAACTTGATCCACTGTTGTTTAGCAGGTTTAACTTATACCCCACATGTAAATTGTTCAACCTCCGTCTTATTCCCAAAAGGTACTCTTGTAATATAGCACTACTCATATGTATTTATTATTCGTTGATGAGTGGCTTTCCACATAGGGGAAACGATTCATTGCTTTGTCCACACATGGCCATTGGTTAGAATCCCAGTGCCTGGCACACAGATGATTCCCTCATTCATTCATTCTCAGGATAAATGAAGGACCTTGTATGCTGAAATTAAATTATTTTAAAAGTAACATTTCAGTTTCAGTCCTGTTCGAAATACTGGAGAGAACAAGAGTAGCGGTAGTCCTGTTACAGACAGCTGAGTTGAACAGACTGGCTGAACTAACCTCAGTCACATTGTTGAACATGTTGTAGGGGGAGCTGACTGCCTGCATGACTCCAGCACCATTCCTGGCTGCCTCTTGCACCCCTCCTTTCTTCCTAATAGAGGACGAGAGGCAGAACTGGAGAAGGAGAGAGAGAAAGACAGAGAGAAATGTACCTGCCGCAGGTGTTGCAGCCTTAGTGAAACTTTCCCCCCTGAAGTTGGGGAGTGGGAGCTCGATCCCAGTAATGCTTGTTTTTTGTTGTTGTTTCTCCTTCTTTCGTTTTTCTTTCTCTTTTTACCAGAGCACGACTCAGCTCTGATGTATCACGGTGGTGCTGGGGATTGAACCTTTGGTGGCTCAGGCATGAAAGGCTTCTTGCAGAACCATTATTCTGTCTTCTGTCTCCCTACAGACAGACTCCAGTACTCTGTGCCAAGTGTGTTCCCACCTCTGCTCCAGGATATGTATCTTATGTCTCTTCTCCTCTCACTGTCTTATTTATTTCCTTTGCTCCACTAAGTTGTCGCCTGCTAGATGCTGAAAGAAAAACACTACAAAAGGGAAGTGGCGCATCTCTGCTTCTGAGCCCTCTGTCATTTAGCAGAGGGTTAGATAGCAAACAGATACTTCTGCGATATTTCCGCCGTACTGAATAGAAAGGACCAGTTCCTCTAGCACCATGGGCTTTGACTTCAGTTTGTCCCCCAAGGTCTGTTTGACAAGACTGGAGATATTTTTAGTCGTCACACCTTGGGAAAGTGACCTTGGAGAATACTGGTGACACCAGATGCCCGGGCACAGAGAGCAACACTCTGTACCAGAGATGAATGTGAACTAAAATGTGAATAGTGCCAGGACCGAGGAGCCCAGCTCTAGATATTATCTTCAGGAGTGATTCCACAAGAATTATTAAAGCAAGGACATAGAGAAGTCACTGCGTAGGAGGAGCGAGGGGCAAAATGTACAGAGGAAGGAAAGAAAAGACTCAGACATTTGAATGTAAATCTCCTCTTCAGAGTCAGCTGAATAAGCGCTATTGTCTGGTTTTTGTTTTTAATCCAAGTGCAAAGAACATCAAATGACCTTGAAGAGATTAGCAGAGGCCTATAATGTATCTGCGAAGCACTCTAATTTACAGTGGTAGTGTTTGGAATCTGTAATATATATCAGCACTAATTTACCAAACTATCTTTTTTTTTTCTTTGTCAATACTCAATAATGACAGTTCAGAAAAGGTAAAACAATCAGGTTCAGCCATAGTTAGGATTTTGTCAAGTAAGTGTGAAAAAAAAAGGCTGTGGCTAGAAAAACAATCTCTCTGGAAGATTGATTAAGAGGGACCGGGTGGTAGCACATCGGGTTAAGTGCACATAGTAGGAAGCGCAAGGATCCCTACAAGGATCCTGGTTCAAGACCCAGGCTTCCCACCTGCAGGGGGGTCGCTTCACAAAAGGTGAAGCAGGTCTGCAAGTGTCTCTCTGTCTCTCTTCCTATTTCCCACTCGTCTGTCCAATTTTCCCTGTCATATCCAATAAAAAAAAAAGAAACATGAGCACGAGGAATATTGCATTCATAGTGCTGGCACTGAGCCCCAGTGATAAGCAAGAGGGAAAAAAAGAAAAAAAAATGAGGAAGATTGTTGCACCTTCAGTTCTCTTCCCCTTCACCCTGGGTAGATTGTTGCTGGTTTTCTACAATAGGACTTTGGTGGTGATCATGGCAGAATTTTTTTTGTATGAATATCCTTTCAAAAAATATGAGTTCTTTCTTCAGGAATTAATTAATCTCTGGTTTGATTTTTCTCTCTCTCTTCTTTTAGTAAATTCTGAGAGAAGTACTATTTGTTGAAAGAAATAATATCTATTAAATGGAAGAGTGAAGTTAATTATTATGTAACTTCCAATAGAAATAAATAGTAAAAGTCATTGTAGCTTAGAAACACTGGGATTTATATTAGATATACAATTGATTCTTTTCTCATGAAGCACAGGCAGGAGAACCAGAATATCTAGAACACCCATCAAGAAGTGATTTCTCAAAGCACTTAAAAGAAGAAACAGTTCGAATAATTGCCAACGCATCACGTGAGCTTGAAGATAAAAATCCTGAAACAGTTTTACAGTCGGTAAGAATTTTTCTTTTAGCTCTGGGAACACAGTCATGTTCATTCCATAACCTAGCAGGGTGATGAGAGAGTGGGCTGTCTGGGAACCAGAGAGACAGGGCCAGGACACGATGATACGTGACTAAGGCTGTCAGCTCACTCCCGGACTCAACTCCTGTTTTTAATTGTTTGAAAAATAACTTTATATCTTATGGTGAGAGAATCATGGAAATTCCTAAATCATGCACCTAATTAACCAGTTAGACTTGGTCCTTAAAAAGAGGAGTGTAAAAGGCCAGCACTATTTCCCTTGTCCTTCTCTCCTCCAACTTTTGTCTTGTTACACTGAAATAACTGAAGATAGAAAGCTTTATTTTGGGAGTCGGGTGGTAGCACAGCGGGTTAAGCGCACGTGGCGCAGAGCGGTTTGAGCCCCCGGCTCCCCACCTGCAGGAGGTCACTTTGCAAGCGGTGAAGCAGGTCTGCAGGTGCCTATCTTTCTCTCCCCCTCTCTGTCTTCCCCTCCTCTCTCCATTTCTCTCTGTCCTATCCAACAACAACAACATCAATAACAACAACAATAATAACTACAACAAGCACAACAACAAAGGCAACAAAATGGGAAAAAATAGCCTCCAGGAGCAGTGGATTCGTGGTGCAGGCACTGAGCCCCAGCAATAACCGTGGGGGCAAATAAAAAAAGGCTGTATTTTATTGTGGTTTTTTAAATTGCTGGGTTAAGGGTTTCCAGTCTAGTCTTTAACGCATAGACACAACTTCTCATCTCCCCTTGATTGGTGTCTAGGATGACAGGGTCCCATCCCTTTATCCCATCCCTCTCCCTCCTTCCCCAAAGTCCTTTGCTTTGATGTCATCCACCACAGTCAGCCCAGCTTTCCCGCCTTGCTTACTTCATCCTGGAGCTCCCCCCATCAGTGAGATTATTTGGTATTGGTCTTTCTTTTTCTGACTTACCTCAGTCAACATGATGCCTTCAGGTACAGAGCATGATAGTGCAAAGGAGGTAGAATCTATATGCAGCAACCCAACAGCCAACATCATACTAAATAAACTCCTAGGTCAGGTACAAAACAGGGCTGCCTACTGTCTCTGTTACTATTCGGTCTTGGAAGCATAGTCTTGGAAGTCTCAGTGTAACAGTCAGACAGGAGAATGTGATTAAAAGTCTGACTTTCCTTGTTCTATAGGATGTATTTAACAATGCAATACTAGGTATCCCAGGTTAGTCATTATTAGTTGGGTAGTTATCTTAAAAATGGATTGTGACTATTTCAACAGTCTCCTACAAAAACAGTCATTATAATCTTGCCCCAGTCAAATCTTTTCATAACAATAAATTGAACATATTGCTAGTGTACTCTTGTCTGTGATTGGTTATGGAAGTTCCATGATAAGCTCGTTCAGTATGTGCAATTTCCCCTTCCAGAAAACAAAAAAGAATCAGACACAGAAAGTTTCAGTACACTTTCTTCAACTTAGTAAGTGGATTTGGTCTGCAGTAACAAGACCTCCATTATCTACAATGTCCAGTTCATTAGATTTTTCATCTAGATATATGTTCTGATGAATGAAATAATAATTACAGATACCGGAGACTGTAAGTCAACTTGAGAGGAATGCTTGGTAATGCTAGATCCTTGCTGCTGGACCTGGAGTGTCCACTCCTTGAACTGATAGAAGAGGAACTGATAGAAGGTGGATGGGGGAGAAAAATAGGTAAAAGGAAGACATATTTTTGCTTTGATAGAAAAAACACATAATAGCTTGTTTAGGGGACCAGTTTCGAGCCCCCCCACTCCCCTCCTGCAGTGGGGAATCTTCACAAGTGGTCAAGCAGGCCTGTAGGTGTCTGTTTTTCTCTCTCCCTCTCTATTTCCCTCTCCTCTCTCAATTTCTGTCTGTCCTATCAAAAACAGAAATAAAAATACAAGGAAACACTGGCTGTGGGAGCAGGGGGTAGAGCTGACCCGGAGCCCCAGTGATAACTTTGGTGGCAGTTAAAAAAAAATTGCAAGAGACTTAGCTATGGAGGATTTTATCTGTGAGGTGTGATGGCCTACATCATAACAGTGATAGTAAATGTCACCCTTTAGCTGGTGTCAGTTTGACTCATAATGTGCGATTTAAATTTGCAGCTAACCAGGACTTAGATTTTGATTTCCTAGTTTATTAATATATGTTTATCACCTTAAAATCTATCAGCCAACTCCTTCATTTTTACTGGAGAGTAGAGAGTGGCATTAAATTCATGTTGACATTATGAATATTTTTCATCGTTCATACTAGAACTAATGGTTGATCCATTGTATGTTTGTGGCGTAACTTAGACTAATTGATTTTAACACTTGGAAGCATCTTGTGGTTCTTGGTCTAGCGACTGGTTGCTAAGGGTAGCCACCTACAGGATAGTTTCATTTAAATTCATACAGTAAAAGCTAGATTACAGAGGCTAGGCAGTGGTGCGTTAGGTCAAATGCACATGTTATTAGGCACAAGAACCTGGGAATAAGCCCTGGGCAGAGGGGGAGCTTCAGCAATGTTGAATCAGTGCTGCAGACGTCTCTGTCTCTTTTTTGTTTATACTGTCTCACCCACTACTCTCAATTTATCTCTGTCTTATCAAATAAAAAGAGACAGGTGGGAGGGAGAAATGCCTTTAAGAGAGGCGGATTTGTCATGCAAGTATGCAGCCCTAAGCCTGGTGGCAAAAAAAAAAAAAGAGAGAGAGACATAAGTGTAAAAAGCCTTTAGACTTTAGAATTAGGCTTATATTTTGTATACTAGCTTCATTTCTTCCTAACTAAACAAACTTGAATGAGTTGATTAATTTCTCTGAGCCTTGGTTTTCTGTAAATGGAAGTGATTATGGGGACTAGGGTCCATTTATTTTAACTGCCTGACATGTATCAGACACTAAGTAGCTGCGTTCACTCCTTATTACTTCTATCTTAGCCATTTCATAAGCAATATATATTAAATTCTATTTTAGCCTAAAAATTCCCTGAAAAACTTAGACTAATAGAAACTATAAGAGAGGTACTCTCAAAATGTTTAGATAACTCACTTTTAGAAAAGTGCTTTGAGGGGCCACCTGGCTGAGCACACATAGCACAGTGCCCAAGAACCCAGGTTCAAGCCCCAGGTCCCCACCTGCAGAGGAAAAGCTTCACAAGTGGTGAAGCAGGGCTGCAGACATCTCTCTGTATCTCTCCCACTCTATTTCTCCCCCCTCAGTTTCTCTCTGTCTCTATCTGATAATAAGTAAATAAAATACTTAAAAAAAAAAACCGCTTTGAATTTTAAATATATATATTTTTATTGGGAATATATGTAACAGTATACTCCAGGTGGTATACTGCACCAAAGAAAAAGACTAGGGGTGGTCCAGGAGGTGGCGCAGTGGCTGAGGCACTAGACTCTCAAGCATGAGGTCCTGAGTTCAATCCCTGGCAACACATGTACCAGAGTGATGTCTGGTTCTTTCTCTCTCTCCCCTCTCTTTCTCATAAATAAATAAATAAAATCTTTAAGAAAAAAAGAAAAGAAAAAGAAAAAGAAAAAAGACTAGGGAAGAAGAGAAAAGGGCAGAATGGAGGCACATTGCGACCCTCTTGTGTCTGCTAGGAAGAGAAGAGATGGTCTCTTTGTGTAAAACTAGGCTGGGAACCTTCCATCCCCCCAAAAGATGTAAGAAACAGTACAGTCCAAAGAATCACGTAAAGGTCCACTACCCACAGTTAATCACTGTAGATAGTTGTTATTTTTTCATACTTTTCTTTATAGGTTTGTGATTTTTTTTTTTTTTTTTTGGTAGCTTAGTTACCGTAACATACAACATTTAAGTTTTGACTTTTCGTCTTTTAGCCACTTAACTTTGTATAGCACACAAGCCACTGGTCTACGTTATAAACTCTATAAAATGTTCGCTGGGTGCTGAATGTGTTCTCCCATCCCCGCTGCTGTCTTACATCGTTTCAGTAGGGTTCCTTCCTTCACGTGTCGGGACTGTGGAAGTGGAGTTGAAAGGTAGGCACACAGTGAGAGGCCAAAGGAACTGTGTATACAGAACACCGGTTGATGAGACTACTGTTTACAAACCTCGTGTATTTAGTGGCTTTTCATCAACTTATTATAATCTTTTGATTCTTCTATAACTTTTAACTGACAGATTCTTAATTCCTTTTAAATGTAGACTTTGCCAAGTGTGCGTATAAAGCTTTCAAGAACAGGAAAAGACAAATATTTACATATGCCCTTTAATGAACCCTTAAATTCTTTGTATGAAAATTTTGATGTAGCTAGGGAGGCCTCCAGGCATAGCACACGAGGCACGAAGCGCAAGAACCAGCTCAAAGATCTGGTGACCCCCACCTACGGGGGGGGGTTCACGTCCCAGACTGTGAAGCAGGTCTGCAGGTGTCTTTCTCTCCCTCTCTCTGTCTCCCTGTCCTCTTCAGTTGCTGTCTTATCCAACAACAACGACAGCTGTAACAATAACAACAACAACAATAATAACAGTGATAAGCAGCAAGGGCAACAAAAGGGGAAAAATGGCCTCCAGGAGCAGTGGATTTGGAGTGTAGGCACTGAGCCCCAGCGATAACCCTGGAGACAAAAAAAAAAAAAAAAAATTGATGTTGCCTTAGGACATTTTCTCCTGAAAAGTGAAAAGTGGAAAATGGACCTGTATCGGAGGAGAGTGTTGTACAGACACTTGGCTTGGGGATAGGAGAGGTAACATCTATGTGTCAACGACTGTATTGCGAACCATTAAACCCCACCCCCAGTAAAGTGAGGGGGGGAGAAAGCTATTTCTAAAAATGATACCGTGTCGGTCTTTTTTATTATGATTTTTATTATGTTTTCCATCTACACCATGCCTCGGCCTCGCGTGAGCTTCATGTGCAGCTGGGCGATACGAGAATCCGGCATGAAGCCCAGCCAGTCTATCTCGGCGTTACTCTCGATCGCACCCTGTCATTTCACGAACATCTCATAAAAACTGCAGCAAAGGTGGGCGCGAGGAATCACATCATTGCAAGACTGGCCAGCTCCTCATGGGGCGCGAGCGCTTCCACACTGCGATCATCCTCTCTGGCATTATGCTATTCCACTGCAGAATACTGTGCCCCAGGATGGTTCCGTAGCCCCCATGTCCACTTGGTCGATTCCAAATTATATTCCTCCATGAGGATCATTTCTGGAACCATCCGTTCCACCCCGGTCCCATGGCTGCCAGTTCTTAGCAACATCGCCCCGCCAGATATTCGTCGGGATGCGGCATCATCTAAGTTCATTTCCCACGTCTACGCTCGACCGGACCTGCCAATATACGCGGAGATCTTCGCCCACCCTGTCCAACGCTTGACGTCTCCTCACCCAATTTGGTCCCCTATGCCTACACTGAACTTCTCTGTTCCAGACTCTTGGAAACAGAGTTGGCAGTCAGCTGAGGTCAAGAACAAACACCTCATCACAGACCCTGCAAGCGTCCACCCGGCTTTGACCTGGCACGTTATGATCGGGCCCTCCTCAATCGCTATCGAACAGGCCATGGCCGGTGCGCCGCTATGTCCCATCGCTGGGGAGCCAGAGACGACCCGAACTGCCCCTGCGGCTCCAGACAGACTATGACCCACATAGTCAACGACTGCCACCTCTCCAGATTCAAAGGAGGTCTCGAAACTTGACATCAGGCTCAACCTGACGCTGTTGACTGGCTACGGAAGAAGGGCAAATGCTAGAAGAAGAAGAATTAGAATTATTACAACAATGACATTGTCAGTTTTTCAATGAACTCTTTTTTTTTTTTTTTAGTGATTTATCACTGAGACTTCTAGTCCAAGGTGACTTTTTCAGAGAGAGAGAGATAGAAAGTGGCCAAGGCCAAGGCCAAGGAGGCAGATTGCTAATGGGAGAGACCACAACACTGGAGCCCCTTCCAGCACAGAAGGGGCCAGGCGGGTCCCTGGGTCACACAGATGACAAAGCGCCTCACTCTCCATGTTCGGAAATGTTCCCATGAACCCATTTTCACTTGGTTAAGTGCGGTAAAGTTGTAGAGCTCGTATGAGTGGTGAGTGTGTTGCCTCCTGTTCAATGTTACGTGGTTTTCTCTCGCAGCTAAACAAATGCAAGGAACTTAGATGATAGCGCCTCCGCCCTTAATTCTGGTGCCTCCATTGCTTTCTGATGCTGACACTAATGATTTTTCTTCTGCAGAATCCTGAAGCCATAAGCCAGCCACCTAGCCAGCAAGTTGTAGAGGCAGTGCCTCAACTAGGGGAACTCAGGATTGAAACGAAGGAGGGGGGTTATGATGACGAGGTACCTTTGTCACAGTTGTGTGTGTGCGCTCTCCAGACTTACTTTTGGCTACTTACTGCAAATAGTTTGGGCGTATGTTTGCACTCTCACACCTCTGCAGATTGTTGCATGATGTGTAGCTCGCACCCGTGACCTGAGATCACACTTCCACTGAAGGCTGACAGAACTTAGAATATTAGATGTAAGTTTAAGTAGAGCACATATAAAACTTTCCAAAAAAAAAAGTTGTCTTACTTATTGGGTTCAGCTTTTATGCAGACATGGCTCGAGCTGATTCTCAAGTTGGTAGAGTCTAGTATAGTTGGTTTGATGATATAACTATTTTTATTTATTTGGACTTTTATTCCTTTTCTTTTTTTAGAGCGAGACAAAGGGGCAGAGAGAATGAGTGTGTGAAAAAAGATCACAACGCTCAAACTTGCTTCCACGAGGTGGACACCAGATTTGAACCTGGGTCCTGCACGTGGCAAAGCAGCACACCTATCCACCTGAGCTGTTTGTCCATCCTGAAAGGAGAAAAAATTTTAAATCACTTGTTTTTTCTTCCCCCATCCTATTTGACTTTCAATATCCCCCCCCCCCCATCATTTTGCACATAACTCCTATGGCACTATTGCAAACAAGTACTTGAGGCTTTTACTCTTCCAGTCTTTGCGTGACTGTGAACCAGCCAAGAAACACCTGTCACAGAATGCCCGCCGGGTCCTCTGTCCGCACTTCCATCTCTGGCTTAGCGATGTGACCTCCTCACTGCGACCGCTCGGCTGTCTGATTCTGTAACAATGTGGACTCACTGTTTGATTCTCATGAAATATTTCTGAGGCATCCTAATGAAAGTGCATTTGGTGACAGGTGATTTGTCTTTTCCTCTAATTACTGGCATTTTTCCACTTTTAGATTCTCATAGTTGATATTTTCCATATTTCAGGGAAAGTAAAGAATTTTTTTTTTCTCGTTTCTTTCTTAAACCAGAGCACTGCTCAGCTCTGGCTTATGGTGGCACTGGGTTGTCTCTGCCCCTGTCCAGAAGGCATTGTATTCTGTCATTTGTTACTTTTTATGAGCATAGGTCGTAATTGATTGTGTTATATATTCCAAGTAGCTTTTTTTCAGACTTAGTCCAACATTCTAATTGAATTAGGATATAAGACTTATTCTCCAACATCAGTGATCTCTAAAGGCAATGGTGTTAACATGCCAGTGTAAAAGTAAATAAGTAAATGTATAAATAAGCAAAAGAGCATGGGCAGAAAACATTTATGGGGAGTCAGGCGGTGGCGCAGTGGGTTAAGCGCGAGTGGCGCAAAGCGCAAGGACCGGCGTAAGGATCCTGGTTCGAGCCCCCGGCTCCCCACCTGCAGGGGAGTCGCTTCACAGGCGGTGAAGCAGGTCTGCAGGTGTCTGTCTTTCTCTCCCCCTCTCTGTCATCCCGTCCTCTCTCCATTTCTTTCTCTCCTATCTAATGATTATGACATCAATAACAACAACAATGAACCAACAAGGGCAAAAAAAAAAAAAAGGGAATAAAGAAAAAAAAAGAAAGAAAACATATATATGAGACGGGATTTCCTGAGCAGACAATGTTAACTGTATTCCAAGTCACTGCACCTGTTGTGTAGTGAATGCTATGAGTAATGTTTTTCATGAATCAGAGTTAATGAATATTAATCTCTTGATTCGCTCTAACATAGCAGCTTTGTAGTACCTTGAGTTTTTTTTTTAATTTGGCAGATACTGAACAGCTAAGAATAATAAGCGATTATGAAAAGAAATAATTTAGTATTTAATAGCAGTATGTTGTGCTAGCTAAATATTTTTATTAAGAGTTTGATGCTTAAAAACCTGTGGTAGGGAGTCGGGCGGTAGCACAGCGGTTAAACGCAGGTGGCGCAAAGCACAATGACCGGCGAGAGGATCCCGGTTCAAGCCCTCGGCTCCCCACCTGTAGGGGAGTCGGTTCACAAGCGGTGAAGCAGGTCTGCAGGTGTCTACCTTTCTCTTCCCTCTCTATCTCCCCCTCCTCTCTCCATTTCTCTCTGTCCTATCCTACAACAAAGACATCAATAACAACAACAATAATAACTACAACAATAAAACAACAAGGGCAAAAACAAAGGGAAAATGAATAAATAAATATTTTTAAAAAACCTGTGGTAACTGGCATGATTTTAATTAAAATGTTGTTTTCGATGGAGACTTGGCATTTGAAGAGGTAGAATTGCAGTTAATCATTTACCACTCTTCCTTGCAAGTGTTTTTTTGTGTTGGCAGTGTTGTGTTTGCTTTTTAAAGTATGTGGAGGTGAGAGTTTGAGTGCATGTGCCTTGGGACTTCTGCCTTTGAGTCACAGAGACACAGAGCTACTGCTTGGGGCTACTTTTGTGGGCGTTTTGCTGGTACAGGCATCCAGGGTCACCTCATCAGTGGGCAGAAGTGAAGCTGAAGTTTCACTGGCTGAGCTCTGCGAGCCTTAAAGGAGAGACACCTGTTTTTATTAAGAGGCTCGCTTTTCCCCTAAATGTTTTTTTCAGACAGCAGCTTCTTTCTCGAATTTGTCAAGAAGGGGACTGCCCTTTTACAATTCTTCAAAGAAGAGGCTTTTTTTTTTTTTTTAAAACCTTGCACAAAGGCACTTATGAGCTGAACGTACACCCTGTATGGATAATTTAGAGACATGCCTAATCACTCACCTCTGCTTTGAGAAGTGCCGTGTTTTACTAACTCCTACTGAAGAACAACAGGACTTGATCATTTTGCTTGTAAAGATTACTTTTGATTTTTTTTTTTTTCATGTTAACTGTTCAAAAACTCTTTAAATCCCTTGTGGCAGATAATGATGACGCCAGACATGCAAGGTATTATCATGGCGATAGGTAAATCCAGGAGTGTGTATGACAGGTGTGGCTCTGAAGCTGGGTTCTTTAAGGTACATTATTTGTACATTATTTGTACATTATTTGTAAGGTACATTATTATGTATTTCTTCTCTTTTTTTGTTGAACTTTTTAAGATGTTTTCCTTGACTTAAAGTTTGGTTTCCTGTACAGCTTCTGTTTCCCTTCCTTAGAACCTGACCCATGTGATGATGATACTTTGGGGTTTTTAGTGCTGATTGTTTTTCTTAAATGGTTTTTTAAAATTTATTTTTAACGACAGAGAGAAAAATAAACACCAGTGGGAATACTATCACACATCCCTTATTACTCTGTCTTTTCTCTAGAAAAGATGCCAGGAAATTTATTAATTGATTAACATTTATGATCTTGCAAAAACTAAAATATTGTTAAATTTGAGTCATATTTTTCTATTTATTTTAGCAGAGCACTGCTTATCTCTGGTTTATGGTGGTGTTGGGGCTTGAAGCCAGGATTTTGGAGCTTCAGGCATGAAAATATTTTATTATTATTATGATTATATTGATTGATTGATTGATTGATTGGATAGACACAGCCAGAAATCAAGAGAGAGGGTATTAGGGAGGGAGAGACAGAGAGACACCTGCAGCCCTGCCTCACCACTCGCAAAGCTTTCCCCCTGCAGGTGGGAACCGGGAGCTTAAACCCAGGTCCTTACGCACTGTAATATGTGTGTTTAACCAGGTGCGCCACCACCCAGTCCCATATGAAAGTCTTTGCTATAAAATCTTTTGCATAACCATTATGCTGTCTCCTCGGCCCCTGATTTTTTTTTTTTAATTCAGATAACTCAGCGTAAGCAAAGCATGTCACCTTAGTTATGATAATTGTGTACCTGGTTTTGTTCACAGAGATTTTAAATGATTTATTTTATTTGAAGAGAATAGAGGATGCTGATAAGCAAATTAGGAGTTGAATCCCTACTGATTGTACTATACTTCTCTCTCATTGGTAATGCTTCGGTCAGTGCTTTGAGATTGTAATTGTATTACAGTTAATTATTTAATTATTGTAATTGTAGACTGAAATTCTTCTTCTGGTTTTTAAAGTAATTTGTTCATTTATTATCTTTCTATGCTTGTCATCCACTCATGAGCTCTTTATGATTAAATCTTGATCTAGTTATTTTACAGGAAGGCATGTGAGATCATCAAGCTGAGATCTTCACACTTGCATTTTTATTCTTACTGTCTTTTAAGTCTCTTTCTTAAAAAAAGCCTTTTATTACCTCTGTAGTTAACCACATTCAACTGCATAATTCTTTCATGATGCTTCCGATCTGAAAATCTCCCTTGGTTTTCTGGACTCTGCCATCATTCATATCGAGAGGCAATAGACCATTTTCACCTTTGCTTGTAGCAAAGCCTTGCACATAGTAACTTTATATCAAGAAATATCTTTGAATGTGTTAGCACTAGAACTTTGTTACCTGCCTATCACCAGGACTGCGGAATTCCTGGGCTGCAAGACTGGCAGAGCTTAAGGAAAAACTCTGGCAAAGTAGTTCTGACATGAATGCCTCACCTAGCTTTCCATTACGAGGAGTCTTGTCAAAAAGATAAACAATACTAACCATAAAAGAATATTTATGTTTGAAGATTCATCCTCCTTCCTAGGAGAGCCTGTGTTGTACCATTGTCTTTATTTTTAAGTTGGCTGTCATTGTTGTCTCACTTTTATTAAATCTATACTTCTACATATATAATATCTAACTAAAAATACTTATTACAAATGGTAGTCATTAGAATTTTAGTTATGTTTGTTATCTAACCATCTTGACATTCCATACATTTAAACAGAATATTTGTAGGTTTTTTTTTTTTTTTAAGTTGCACATTACTTATGATTTTACCACTTTGGGGATGTCAATACTATGCTCTTTCTCTTCCACCTAAGCTCAAAGACACCTGTAACCCCACAGTCCCCATTGCTTCCACACTCACAGTATATGTGAGATCTTGTCATTTTTTTTTTAATATTTATTTATTTTCCCTTTTTGTTGCCCTTGTTGTTTTCCATTGTTGTTGTAGTCATTGTTAGATAGGACAGAGAGAAATGGAGAGAGGAGGGGAAGACAGAGAGGGGGAGAGAAAGAAAGACACCTGCAGACCTGCTTCACCGCCTGTGAAGCGATTCCCCTACAGGTGGGGAGCCGGGGCTTGAACCGGGATCCTTACATGGGTCCTTGCGCTTTGCGCCACGTGCGCTTAACCCACTGCACTACTGCCCGACTCCCTGTCATTTTTTTTTTAAGTCATCATTCTCTGAACTGCCAGATAGTTACTTAGAATTGACACAAGTCGTAAATGCACTTTTACTACTTTTTACTTTTCTTCTTGCAGTTGCTTGTCTTGTTCTTGGGTCAGCTCAGTTTCCTGTGTGTATCACTGGCTTACTTCTAAAACTGCCACTAGTTGCTTACGTCTCTTATTCTGTACTCTGTGGATGTTCAGCTCTTGGAGCGCAAGACTCTGTTCCAGGCTGTGCTCCCTTTTTCTTTTGACCCCTGGCGTCTAACTAGTATCTGGAGCTCACTTGCACTTTTCTTTTTTCTTTTTTTTTCAGACATCACTCTGGCACATGTGCTGCAGGGGATCGAACTCAGGACCTCATGCTTGAGAGTCCAAAGCTTGATCATCACACTACCTCCCGGGCCTCTCATTTGCACTTTTCACCCCAGAGATGACTTTGCATCTCGTCCTTTGTATATTTTCTGTACCTGTGTGTTTATCTTTTACAGTTTGCCATCTAACCATGATGCAGAAGCAAATCTCCAAAGCCTAGATATATGTACATATTCTCCCACCTAGAATTGAGGAATATGCGTGTGAACTTGTATGCAGATGGTCAGGTCTTTAGTGTAAGAATATGGGTGGTTTATTTTTTTGTATGGATAAACTGGTAATAATTGGAAATTTATCACTAGTAATGTAGTTTTAGAAATTCACTAAATGACTCATGTATACAGAATGTAATCACCTAGTGATACTGGTGACTTAAATGGAAACTAATAATGGTCATCTTTGTCACTGCTGTCATGACCACCTGTAATACTTGTGTGATTATTCTGTTTTTTCTTTTGTTTATAGAGGCATGCAGGCATCTTTTTTTTATTTAAAAGTTGATTCTTGATATATTTGGTATTTTTTATCTGTATTTATTGGATAGAGACAACCAGAAATTGAGAAGGAAGGGGATGATAGAGAGGGAAAGAGACAGAGAGACACCTGCAGCCCTCCTTCACTTCTTGTGATGCTTTCCCTGAGCAGGTGGGGACTGGGGGCTTGAACCCAGGTCCTTGCACATTGTAACATGTGCGCTCAACCAGGGGTGCACCACCACCTGGCCCCTAACTCTTAATATTTTGTAATTCAGCCACATGGATGTTGTGTTCTTAAAACCAAAACCACAAGGGAGTCAGGCAGTAATGCAGCAGGTTAATTGCATGTGTCGCAAAGCGCAAGGACTGACGTCAGGATCCGGGTTCTGGCTCCCCACCTGCAGGGGAGACTCGCTTCACAGGCGGTGAAGCAGGTCTGCAGGTGTCTGTCTTTCTCTCCCCCTCTCTGTCTTCCCCTCCTCTCTCCATGTCTCTCTGTCCTATCCAACAAAGATGATATCAATAACAACAACAATAGTAACTACAACATAATAAAAACCAAGGGCAACAAAAGAGAAAATAAAAAATAAATAAGTAAAAATAAATACATTAAAAAAACCAAAGGTTGACCTTTTCTGCCTTCAGTATCTCTTGGGACAGGTATTTACTTTTCAAGTAAATTATTTATTTTTGCATTAGCTTGTAGTTCCATTTTTATAAAGAAAATGTTAAAGTGACTCTTACATCTTCTTCCACTTCCTGTAGTTACATTGATATATGAAGCATCTTCTTCAGGCCATGACAGTGCCCATTTTCTACAGTGTTTTCTTAAAATATTTTCCTTAAGAAATTTTGATTTTACAGATTTAATTATGTACTATTGACATGAACACACTAACATTTTATATGTGCCTTCTGCATTCTGAATTGACAAAATAATTTGTTTTTCTTTATTTTTTTATCTTCATCAGATCTGATGTACTTACATTAGCTTTAGGAAATGAATTGGGAAGTTGTGCTGTTTTTTTTTTTTTTATACTCTAGTATTCTTTGCCTAGAACTTAGTCTGTTCCATAGAGTGAAGCTAAGTCACTCCTTAACAAAGCCACAGGAGCCTAACTTTTTCTTTTCTCTCTCTCTCTCTCTCTCTCTGTGGTATATTTTGACAGAATCATTTATTCCTTCTACAGTGTTTGACCTCTTTAAATGGTCTTTTACAAATTATTCTAATCATTATAAATACTCATTTTCCACAAAATACGTGCACGGCATACAGTGCTTCTGTCTTCTCATTTGTTTCTTAAATTATACAGTGATGTATATTTTTATTATTTTGTTTTACTGTGCTTGTTCACTACAGGGAGAATTTTATCAGATGAGGAAGGGGAGGCAGGGGGAGAAAACCCACAGCAATGAAACTTCTCCAGGGCCATAGTCCTCGAATGTGGTGATTGGAGGCTTGAACCTGGGTTGTGTGCGTGGCAGGGCTATCTCAGCAGCCTCGTGTGTGTGTGTGTGTGTGTCTGTTGTGTGTTGTGTGTGTGTGTGTTATCTGTATGTGTGTGTGTGTGTGTTTTGTGTGTATGTGTGTAATTAGCACCAGCTTATCAATGGACCTTAGCACCTGTACCTTGAATCCATCATACCTGTCAGCCCCCTTTATTTATTTATTTTTCTCTTAACGATGTTATTTTATTTATTAATGTGAAAGGTAGGCGAAGAGAGAAAGAACCAGGCATCACTCTGGCACATGTGCTGCTGGGGATCGAACTCAGGACCTCATGCTTGAGAGACCAAAGCCTTATCACTGCGCCACCTCCCAGACCACTCTTCTTTTATTTTTTTTTTCTTTCTTTTATTTGAGTGGACAGAAAGAAATTGGGGATGGAGAATAGGAAGAAAGACATCTGCAAAGCTGCCTTCCGGCTTGTGAAGCTTCCCGCCCGCAAGTGAAGACCGAGGGCTAAAACCCAGTTTTACGTCCAGAGTAACATCTGTGCTCAGCTCGGCGCCACCACAACCTGTCCCTCCCACCTGTTTTTCTTCTTCTTAATGCTTAGTCTGCTGTCCATCGAGGGGAATGTTTTTAAACTATATTTTCTATCCTATCCTAATATATATATATTTTTTCCTACGATACCTCCCTGGCTGTTGGTGATCCCAGGCATCCAGTCTGGGATCACCACATGCAAGTCCTGTGCATTACTGCTGCACATTGCTTCCCCCTGAGTGGAGGTTTAGTTCGTGTCTTTGAGAAGTTTGCTTCTCCACGGTTGTTTTTCAAATGTGAACTTGCTTATTGTTCGACTAACTTTATAAATGTTTTATATGTCTCCTAGTGACAAAACCGTGTGCCCAGTTCTTCCGAGTAAGAATGAGAAGGTCTGCATAGAATGCATTGTATACTGTGACACATTGTATACTGTGATGCATTTTTGCATCGAAAAGTCACAAGGTGTTTGTCCACTGTTTGTGGGAGGGTATCTGGCCCTTTCCAGGATTTTAAAAAAAAAAAAAATTATTTTTTTCCCTTTTGTTGCCCTTGTTGTTTTTCATTGTTGTTGTTATTACTGTTGTTGTTATTGATGTCGTCTTTGTTGGCTAGGACAGAGAGAAATGGAGAGAGGAGGGGAAGACAGAGAGGGGGAGAGAAAGACAGACACCTGCAGACTTGCTTCACCGCCTGTGAAGCGACTCCCCTGCAGGTGGGGAGCCGGGGGCTCGAACCGGGATCCTTACGCTGGTCCTTGTGTTTTGTGCTTTCCAGTGTTTTTATGAACAAGCATGTGTCTTATTGAAAACTCATATGAACATAACAAAGTAAAATCACCACATTTAAATAGCTGTAAAATTTAAATTTCTATAGTACAGACAGTTGATCTTCAAATAGTTACATTCGTATGCACTGCTAGTGCTGTCTATCTGACAATTTTTTAAACAAATAATGTAGTCTCTTTATTTTGTGTATAAGTTTGCTTTTTTCCTGTTTTTTTTTTTTTTTCCCAAATTTGGGGATAGTTGTGACCCTTCATAGTAACTGCCTATCATGCTGCCTGCTGTCTGTTTCTACATTGTCTTTTTGTTTGTTTTGCCAGTGACTTGTTTTTCATGAGCAGCTTTGCCCTGTGACAGTTTTGAGGTGCACATCCCTGAAGTCAGTCTAGATCTAGATAAGGCCCTGTGTTCACCACCAAGACTCCAGTCCCATCCTTCACCACACAACAGCCCTCTCTGTCCAGACTCACCCAACTTCCTTCTTTGTTTTTTGTAGTGACTACAACTGGTCAAAAAGTTCAGTTCTGTCTTACTTAGTTCATCTGTCTTTTTCCCACTATAATTTGCTTGACTTGATACTTCAGAATTTTTTTTTTTTTGCTATTGCAACTAGTTGATTTCAGAAATTTTAGTCAACTGCAGATTGTTAATTTAAAATTTTGTTTTTAGTATCTTACTCTACAGAGTTTGTAAGACTTTATAAATTAAACAAAAAAAATTTTTTTATGGATTTGGACCATGTAATTAATCACTTTTAGAATCATCCAGATCTTTCATGATTATACACAGTGTTTAGATTTCATGATGTGGAATTTTTTTTTCCTCAAAATAAAATATTTAAGTAGTTGAATTATATATTTAAATAGGCATACTAGCAGAGACTGGGTATGGTCTATTGCACCAAGGTAATGGACTCTGGACAAGGAGTGGATAAGAAAATAGTCATGTGTTGGGTCTGGGTACATCATGGTAGAAATGGACTAAGTTGAGAAAGCTCTGCAGATACCTGCCACAGAGGGATGAGAAATTGTGCCTATGTGTCAGTGACCATACTAGCTAATGCCCTAATCCCCCCCCAAAAAAAAAAAATGGACAAAAAAAGGCATACTATTGCAGAAAATGTTGATGATTATATCATTTTTACACTGATTGGAAATACTGTCTTTATCACATAGCCTTGTCCTTTAGAATGGGGCCTGCTTGAATGTTTTATTCTAAAGGTATTTTTTTGAACACTATGCCTATTTACAGTCGAGCCTTTTTATATATTTTGGTGTTGTGTAGGAAAAACACATTCGGTTTTGTTATTTTTTTTTTTTTTAATTACAAAAACATCATTTAGGTGGCCAGGTGGTAGAGCTGAGTGCACATGTTCCAATATGCAAAGACCCAGGTTCAAGACCCCGGTCCCCACCAGCAGGGGGAAAGCTTTGTGAGTGGTGAAGCAGGGCTGCAGGGATCTCTCTCCCTCTCTCCCTCCCCTCCTCTCTCAGTTTTTCTCTGCCTCTATCCAATAGTAAATACAGATATTTTAAAAAAACTAACAAAGGTGTGAGGATGTCACTATTGCAAGTGGTGAAGCCGGACTGCAGGTGTCTCTCTTTCTCTCCTCTATGTCCCCTTTCCTTCTTGATTTCTGGCTCTATCCAATAAATAAATTTTAAAAAATCATTTAAATTTTTCCTTTGATGATTTTTATGGTCACTTGTCATCATCCTTCACTGAATTTGGTTGTATTTACATTATATATATGTTTATGCATGAACTTTAGACCAGGTGGAGAATTTTTTTTTTTCTTTCTTTTTTTTTTTAGTCCTTGAGCCTTTTTCAAGGTGAGTTTTTGAATATTGTACATATTCCTCATAAAGCCTTTTTTAAAGGAAAAGCTACAGCTTTTCCGTCCTGTATAGGGAATATCTGATGTCTAAATTTCCTTTTCTACTCTCAAACAGACTATTGCATGTCGGTCACCAGACATGTAGAGGTTTCGCTACACCAGGAAATTCTTTACGGTGGCAACTGTGTGTCTTCAGATTTGACTGAGTGTTGATACAGTCTCCCTGCATCCAGGGCTAAACCTTGGAAACTCAGGCCCACAGATTTCTCCCTTCAGCTCCTCTCCTCTCCTCCCCTCCTCCCCACACATACTTCAGATGTCTGTCAGTCCCAACCCACACTACCTGCTTACTTGTGCTTCTGGCAGGTCAACCAGTAAGAAGTTCAATAACAACCTCTTCCTCCTCCTTGAGTTCTACTAATTGGATGGGAAAATCCTCACAGCACTCAGGGGAATGCCTCTGTCTGCCAGAGTACTAAAAGACACAACGTTAAACGTGGTGCTTCACCGGCGTGAGGATCCCGGTTCGAGTCCCCCGGCTCCCCACCTGCAGGGGAGTCGCTTCACAGGCGGTGAAGCAGGTCTGCAGGTGTCTGTCTTTCTCTCCCCCTCTGTCTTCCCCTCCTCTCTCCATTTCTCTCTATCCTGTCTAACAGTGGCAACAATAGCAACAACAAGGGCAACAAAAACAATGGGGAAAATAGCCTCCAGGAGCAGTGGATTCACAGTGCAGGCACCAAACCTGGAGGCAAAAAAAAACGGACCTAGTGATGGATACTGATTCGCACTTCCGTTGAAGAGATAGACGCTAAGCACAGAGCCTTGAGTTGGCGTCATCTCTATTACCATGTATGGTGTGTTCTGCCACCCAGAAGCTATCTGAGCCATATACTTTGGACATTTTTATGAAGGCTTCATCAGATAGGAATAACTGGTCGCTAACTCCAATCCTAACCCTTCTCCCTTCTTGAGGGAACAGCAGGTAGTTAATACAAATCCCAAACCTCTAATCGAGGCCATATCATTTAAGTGAGAGAGCACACGTAGAATGTCCTCTTTAGAGCAAACAAAACATTGTTTTAAAACCCCAGAAAAATTAAAGGATGCCAAGAGCTCTGTATTCTAGGAATCACAGGTGGAGACCAGTGAATATTTTGTGTTAAATCATACCTCTTCATTTTTTTTTTATCCTCTTTTATGTTCATAAGGTTAAATAATTTCACTTCATGGTGGTATTATGCCTAGTATATGACCTACTAGTAATTAATTACGATAAGTATGTATTCAACAGGCAACCATTTTTTTTCATGTACCTATGTGCTGAGAGCTGTGTTTCATCCCTAAGATTTAGATACTGAAGTTATGCATCAGACTAATATTAGAAAAGTACAAAATAGGAGATAATTAGTATCTTGGTCTTATTATGCCTCTGAACAAATTTTCCCCCAGGCTTTGATTACTTGACGAAAATACTCAAGTTTAGGTGTGTGTATGTATTACCTCTGTTCTATACGGAAACACCCATTTATGTAATGAAAGGATACAAAAGATAACACAGGTGATCGGTTTTAGAAAGCTATTTTAAAATAGGTAATTCCATGTATAGAATACTTTAAAAGGAATCCCTAAGAATTAAGTGTGGGGATAGTTACATACGAGTGGTATTAATTATTATAATAACCAAATGACATTTTGTTGATTTCTAGGCAATTAAATTAGAGTACTCCAGGTTGGTTAGACTGGCCCAAGAAGATACCCCACCAGAAACAGATTACCGATTACACCATGTCGTGGTGTACTTTATTCAGAACCAGGCACCAAAGAAAATCATTGAGAAGACCTTGCTAGAACAATTTGGAGACAGAAATTTGAGTTCTGATGAAAGGTAATTTTAAAATGTGAAATATTTTTATTGACATGCTAAAGTTGACTTTTCACTTTTATAGCTTCCCGCACAATTTTAGAGTGTTTCTTTTATACCTACTCAAAGACATAGTGCAACCAGTAAAGCACAGAATGTGGCTTAAGTGGAACGACTGCATGGCAGTTTCTGAGGAGTTTATGGTCACTGCTTTTAAAAGTTGGAAGTGAATGATTGAGATCATTTGCCACATTTTAACTGGGAGCCAAACAAATTGAGGAAACAGCACATAATATAATCACCATGTTTTGGGGGATGGGGGGACTCCTTTAATTGAATGCCATGTCGACCTCTGTGATACTGACACTTTACTCATGTAATTAATTCATTGTCACGGCAGAGGCTGCATGGAAATTGCTAGGATATTTAACATGTTTCTGATACCCATTTGTTAAGTGCCTATAGCATCCCTTCTCTCTGAATGTTGACTACCTACAATGTTTCCAATTTATGCCAAATATCCATCCCCTGAGGGGAAAGCAGTAAAGAAAGGTATTTGAATGCAGCCTGTAGTCAAGCCCCTCACCCCCCATGGGAGCTCAGCGCTTTGGTGCCTCTTTCTATGTAAAACATAAGGCCAAAAAAAAAAAAGTGGTGAATTAACATATATATGAGGTCGCAGTACCACAAAAATAAAGTATATAATCACATGGACAAGGATATAAATATTCCTAGTAGAAAGAACATAATGGCATTGATTTTGATTTACAAAAAAAATGGTCTTAGAAACTTTAAAAAAGTATTCTTGATTTATTACTTACTAGATACAGAGAAATTGAAATGGAGGTGGAGAAGACAGATGCCTGCAGACCTGCCTCACCTCCTAAAGAGTTTCCCCCTGCAGGTGTGGGCTAGGAACTTGAACCTGATTCCTTGCCCATTGTGATGTAATGTGTATGCTCAACCAGATGTCCCACTGCCCAGCCCCATTGTAGAAACGTCTATAAAATTATTTCCTAGCGGGTGGGCAGAGGCATGCTTAGTAGCATGGACCCAGGTTCAAGCCCAGTCTTCATCTGTAGGGGAAGCTTCACAAGTGGTGAAAAAGTGTTACAACAGTTCTGTCTACCTCCTCACCTCTCAGTTTCTTTCTGAGAAAGAAGATAAAAAAAGGGGAGTCTGGTGGTAGCGCAGTGGGTTAAGTGCACGTGGCACAAAGCGCAAGGACCTGTGGAAGGATCCCGGTTCAAGCCCCCAGCTCCCCACCTGCAGGGGAGTCCCTTCACAGGCGGTGAAGCAGGTCTGCAGGTGTCTGTCTTTCTCTCTCCCTCTCTGTCTTCCCCTCCTCTCTCCATTTCTCTCTGTCCTAGCCAACAGTGATGACAACAGTGATAACTACAACAATAAAACAACAAGGGCAACAAAAGGGAATAAATACATAAATAAAGATTTAAAAAAAAAAAAGGAAGAAAGAAAGAAAAAGGAAAGAATAGAAAAAAAGCCATGTACCTAGCCCCAGTGGTACCCTAGGTTCAATAAAAATCTAATAGAATATTTACTATTATTAAAATTTAAATGCCAATTAAAAAATTTAGGCCTGAGATAGATACATAGTATTGATGGTTATTTTCAAATACAGAAGTTGTACTCTCTTGATGTTTTTATAATATTTGCATGATAATAAAAGCAGTCGTTTTAATGAATGTCAAAAAGACTGCATCTAAAAATTATGTAGCAGAGTAGACTGGGGGATAAAAGCATCTAGGTTGAAGTCTTGCCTCAACATATTTCCGCTGTGAGATCTATAGCTGAAAGAGCACATGTGGGTATGTTTGCATAGTCCTTGGTGGGTGTGTGCTCAGTGATGACTGACTTTGTGTTGTTTTTATCGGTGGTATGGTCATCAGTGTTTTGTTATAAATGACTAGAGATCAATCACAGATCTGACTCTGCTGTCTGAGTTGCATGGGTCACAGTGTAGAAATCCTCTTGTGTTGGAGAAGGTAGGGGGGTATGAAGAGTTGCATCTGTCAGTGAACCTAGTAGCTCTCCTCCCCTCTCTTCCTCGCCCCCAAAATACTTAGTTCTGGATTATGATGGTTCTAGGAATTATAATTTAACTTTTTTGAGTTTTTTTTTTTTTTAAATCTATTTATTGGTTAGAGACAGCCAGAACTCGAGAGGGAGGGGGTGATAAGAGAGGGAGAGAGACAGAGAGACACCTGCAGCACTGCTTTACCACTCGAAAAGCTCCCCCCCTGCAGGTGTGAACCGGGGGCTTGAACCCTGGTCCCTGTGCATTGTAACGTGTACTTAACCAGGTGTGCCACCACCTGGCCTCTGATTCTAGGGATTGAACCAGAAAGGTTTTTTTTTTTTTTTTTTTTTTACAAGATCTTTAAACTGTATCTTTCCTGCATCATTTTTTGTTTCTTTTCTTCAGCCTTTTGCATGAAATATTTGTTCTAGGAGTGGCAAACAGATTTTTATAATTGTAGTTATTTCTGTTTTGGTTTGGTTCTGGTTTTTCATTTTTATGAAAAAGATCAGACTACCCCTTAGCTTCTGGCTCTGGTGATGCCAGGACTTGGATCTGGGTGCCCTGTGACTGCAGGCATGCAAGTTCTGTGCTTAACACACTTGAGCTCCCCTCCGGCTGCTCAGGTTGTTTCGATAACCTGTTGTCTGAACATGAAATCCACTGAAATAGTTCGTCTTACCTGAGATGATAACTCTCACTTTAGACTCTATTTTACTATATATGAATATTGCTTCCTGAGGGAACTAAAACTTGGTTAAGATAGATACACATCATTTAAAATATTTTCCTTATTCATCCTTTACTTCACAATGAAATATTTTAAAAGCCAAGTATAAATATGATTTGGTAAATTTAAATCAGAATTATCCATGCTGTTGTTGCATATCTGGTAACTCTTCAACTTTGGTTAAAAATGCCATTTTTTCCCCCATGTTTTGGGTAGTTG
This sequence comes from Erinaceus europaeus, assembly GCF_950295315.1. Classification (NCBI taxonomy): domain Eukaryota; kingdom Metazoa; phylum Chordata; class Mammalia; order Eulipotyphla; family Erinaceidae; genus Erinaceus; species Erinaceus europaeus. The sequence continues at coordinate 97,345,288 of NC_080175.1, forward strand.
GCTTGTGTGACACGGAACACACACTTTTCCATTTGCATAGATTTTTTTGTTAATTTAGGAATACATTTCTTTTCTTTCCAGGTGTCACAACATAATGAAAGTTGCTCAAACCAAACTCGAAATGATAAAACCTGAAGAAGTAAACTTGGAGGAGTATGAGGTAATGTGTCTGTGGAGAGCTTGAATTGTAGTGGAGGAATTTTTGCCCCATCTTCTTGCAGGCTTAATGGCTTACTGTATGGTTGTTGCCATGGGAGCAGTTTCTTCTCCCTGTAATCGGCATGTGCAGAACACTCTCCCCCCAGTTTAGGGCCTTTTCCATCCTCAGTTGCCAAGACCCCAAGACCTTCTTCCAGCACTGCCGGGGTAGCCTGAGGGTGTTTCTTCCCGGGCACGTGCTCTCCAAGTTGGAGTGAATTCGACCGGAGCCAACCTAGTTTGCTGCTGCTTACTCAGCGAACCAGGAACTCTCGTGGCTGAGCGGGAACGCAATGCCCCACTGCCTTTATTGATGTGCTTTTTTATATCTCCCAAGGCGGAAGTAGCAGGGTGGAAAGAGGAAGTGACTAGGAGAGGGGGCGAAGTGGAAAAAAAGCTGAACCAGTGGGGATTAAACCAATGCCCTGCAGGCAGGGCGGGTCTCAGACAAAACAATGATTATGTAAATAGACCACAGCGTTAAGCAATGCAACCAAGCATGATGACTCAGATAGAAACAGAAGCAGAATTAGCCAAAGGAGAAATGATGACCAACACAGCACCACCACCACCCCTGGGCCTCTTTCTCGACTGTTCTTCCTTTCATTTCAGTTCAACTAAGCACTGAGAAAATGTGGTAGAGAGGTGTGGGGTGGACACACACGGCTTCCTAACCACAAGCTACAACTTGGTTCAGAGACTATGCTTTCTTCATGCTATCCTGCACTGAAGCAAAGCTGTAATTTTTTTCATCTCTTCCAGTATTTTTAGGGAAACTTAGAATTTGATTTTTAGCCGCTGCAAGCCGTCTCTACTGCTCAGTGTTGGGAAATGTGGTGCCTTTGTGAGAGAGCATTCTTACGTTGCTTCCATTAATCTTTTTTTTTATTATCTTTATTTATTTATAGTCAGAAATCGAGAGGGAAGGGGGGAGGGGTAGGGAGGGTGAGAGACAGAGAGACACTTGCAGCCCTGCTTCACCACTTGTAAAGCTTTCCCCCTGCAGGTGGGGACTGGGGGCTTGAACCTGGGTCCTTGTGCACCGTAACATATGTGCTCAACCAGGTGCGCCGCCGCCCCCCCCCCCATTAATCTTTTGCCCACAAAAGTCTCTGTTAACTTTGACTTTAAAGTTAATCCTTTTGAGGGCTGAGAGAGAGAGTTCAGTAAGTAGCAGGCATGCCTTGCCGTGTCTGCATCCGAGGTTTGTATCGTGGGAGTATGTACCCGCGAGCCATCGCCCTGAGGAACGCTGCAGTGCCGTGGTCTGTCTGTCTGCCTCAGTGAAAACACTGACCGGGGAGCGGCCGCATGACACATGTGGAAGTCCCACTTCTCCTTACAGACATACACAACATGCTAATCCTTTTTAAATTTCACAATTCAAATGCCCAGTATGTTTGCAGCCTTTTAAATGGGATGTTGGGGATGTACGTTAACATACACAAATTAGCAAATACACAGACAGCATCTGTATTGTGCCCTGGGTTCCATATCTAAGACAAGCAGTGAACTGCATTTCTTTTGGGGCTCATTTCTTTCATGAGTGCCCTTGATTAATATTTGGCTCCTTTAAAAATATTAATCACTTTACTTCCCTATATGTAATTAGTGTAATCCATCACATTAACAGATATCAGGAAAGATACAGAAATATTCACTTTTGTAATAACCTGAAAATCACCGGGAGCTTAACCATTTAAATTTGCTCAAGAGTTTCATAAAACCAAAGGTCCGTATCACTATTGATATTGTTAGATATTATAGAGAATTGTCGATATTGAAATATTTTTGTAATTAGGAAAAGTACAATCTTTCTTTTGGGGGGTGTATTTATTTATTGGCTAGAAACAGAGGAATTGAGACAGAGGGAGAGGAAGAGAGAGACATGCAACAGTGCTACATCATTCCTGTTACTTCCCCGCTTCAGGACCTGAAAGCTGGGTCCTCGTGCCTTGTGACGTGTACGCTATGGGGCATATCACCACCCAGCCCCAAGTACGGTATTACTTACCAGCACTTGTTTTTCTGCTTTCTTTTTGCCATCATGGTTATCGGTGGCCTCAGCACCTGGACAACAACTGAACATGTCAGCTGCCTTTTCTTTCCTTCCCCATGTGCCTATCTTTCTGAAAAGGGGGACAAAGACAGAAAGGAACAAAGAACAGAGGGAAACACACAGCTACAGACAGCCCTGCTCTGTCATCTTTAAGTCCCTCCCCCACAGGTGGACTTGGGCACACACCCTCACACATCACACGTGGTGACATACGTGACATACCAGAACAGCTACCACTCATATCCTGCCTGGGATTCCTTCCATCCAGATTACACTGGAAGTTCACATACAACAGCAGAGCAAAATAAGTGAACAGTAAAATAGAGACAGTGTTTTCAAACTTTATACCTAAAAAATATATATATACAAGCTAAATCCACAGATAAATCTAGATGAAATCTAAAGAGTATTGTGACTTTCAAAACTATGTAAGACATCAATTTTATTACATTATGTCACTAGCAATCAGCAGTATTTTAAATAATGGTCTTTTTATTTACTTACTTATTTTCCCTTTTGTTGCTCGTTTTATTGTTGTAGTTATTATTGTTGTTATTAATGTCATTGTTGTTAGATAAGTCAGAAATGGAGAGAGGAGGGAAAGACAGAGAGGGGGAGAGAAAGACAGACACCTGCAGACCTGCTTCACTACCTGTGAAGCGACTCCCATGCAGGTGGGGATCAGGGGGCTTGAACCGGAATCCTTACTCCCGTCCTTGCGCTTTGCGCCACGTGCGCTTAACCCTCTGCACCCGACTCCCATCGTGGTCTTTTTAATGATTGCCTGAAACTATGAGGTACCTGGAGATAATTTAGCAAAAGAATTGCATAACATCAGAAGACATTAAAGAAACCTAAATAAATGGACATAGATTATTCCCCCGAATTGGTTTATTGACTTAGTGTAGTACACATCAAACTCGTGGCTGGTTGTTTCATGGTCTTGATAATAAGGTTATTATAAAAGTGTATGAAAACACAGAAACTCAGTATAGTCCACGGACAAGAGGTAGAAAACTTTATTCTTAATCCTATCATGATCGTTATGGTTTCAAATGATTTTACCATGAGAATAGGTAACTTAGAGCAGTGAGCATACACATGACATATTCCTGGGCTCACAAACAGGATGGTGGCTAGGTCCGCCCCATTGCCCGAGAAGTTCATCTGTGAAACTAGATCCCACATTTCTTATTTTCAGCTGCTTACTAAGAATGTGTATAAAGACATTGTAACCTGTTTATTCTCAGCAGTGTGTCTTTTTGACTAAACCGGTACTGAGTTTTAGTTACTTTCCTGAGTCGATTTATATTAAGAAAAATACTTTTGTTGTTGAGTTATAGAAAGTTAGCTCTGGGCCAGCTGCATGTCTTGGGGTTCGCTGGTAGAGGGAGGGGCTAAGTACCGTGAAATGAATCTGTCCTTTTCATGATAGCCGAATTTAAAATGAAGATTTAGTGCAAATATGGCAAAATTTGGAAGTCCAACACATTTGTGTTACGCATTTTTCTTTTAGTTCCTGAAAATTTTGCTTCAAATATCAGTACTCAAGTCATATTAACATTAGAGTAGTTACTTCATCTACTGTGATAGAGAAATAAAATATTTTAATAAGGTGTTTTATACTAAAGCATTTTAAAATAAAGGAGAAAATATGACTATCCTACCTTGTGTTTCTTTTATCTTCTAGTGAAATGATTGTTTAGTTCATCATAAATTATCAAATAATGTTTACATTTGTCACTGTATTAATAAATAGGATTGTATTTCAGAAATGGAAACCTTTATTAGATCTAATTTGAGCTCTCTGTTCTTTTTAATATAAATTGTTAGCAATGCAGCATACTACTCGTAAACCTTTTTACTACAATTTTACTATCTTTTCTTAATCCTGCTTGTAGAACGGCTTTTTTTTTTTTTAATTTTTATTATCTTATTTCAGTGAGACAGATCTGCCAAAACCTTGCTCAGCTCTGGCTTCTGCCACGTGGTGCTGGGGATTGAACTGTGACTTGAGAGCCTCAAGCACCAAAGCCTTTTGTGTAACCATTATGCTGTCTCCCCAGCCCGATTTTAATAGCTTATATTGACTGTGTTTAATATTTCCTTTGGCCCATAGGAGTGGCATCAGGATTATAAGAAATTTAGGGAAACAACCATGTACCTCATAATTGGACTCGAAAATTTTCAAAGAGAAAGGTAAGACACAGTAACAGTCAACACATGAAAAAAACTTAATTTGTAACTTGACTATATATATATTTATGTGAGGCTAGCTATACTTGGACTATAATGTGTATTTTTTAGTAAGACAGCCCTTTTAGAATAGTGCTAGATTCACAAAGAAATGGCGAAGCTAGTACCGGAAGTTATACATACTCTGTTCTCTCCTGCAGGAACTTACTCTATCCTGACTGAATACAGATCTTTATGAGGAAAGGTTGAAACAATGTGGAACACTCGGTCCACCTCAGTAGACAGTTGGAATAGTAATTTGGTTTCATAGCTATTCTCAGTGAGGCCTATTTAAATGACAACTCAGCCTCTAAAAATAACCACATGTGTCAGTGTACTACCTCAATTTAGTGGGACAAAACATTTGATAGTATTTTCTTTCCTTGTTTTTATTAACAAAACTGCAATATTTGAGATTATCCTTATTCTTTCCAATGAAATTTTCTCCATTCCTGGAAGAAGCCATTCTCAAAAAATATGTGACATTTTCCACAGCATAATTTCAGGTGTGTTGATAAATGTGCATTTCTAAGTAATTCTTCATTTAAGAAATTTTATATAGAATTGATATATCAAATTTTATATGGGATCGGCTTGAATTTAAATAGCAAATAGTAACACTTAGGGGCAGTGTAACCGAGACTTTAAAAGTGTTTCTTTGGAGTAATTGACTTGTTAAAATGTTGTTTTTAATCTATCAATGAAAAGCTATGATTTGATTGGACAAATGACATGAGGGCTATATCTTAAAGTGTCTTCCATCTTTCAGTTATACAAATATACACTATATACACTGTTTGCATTTTTCCTGTAGGATGTTAGCAGAATTTTTATTTAAGTGGCAAGTGTCATTCTATTAAACCTTTTCTCCCTACCTCTTTTTTGCCTGACCCTTTCTTCATACAAAAATGACTTTATTGTGAAATAAGTAGACTGTGGATTTCCACATCCGTCTTAATTTTGAATCTAAATGGGCAACATTTGGAAAGATAACCAAAGAAGAATAAAGAAACTATCTGAATTCACCATTTCTGGTTTTCCTCTCGGTTTTGCCTTAATTCCTCTACTCTCCTTGCCTCAAGCAAGCCTCTGAGATGATTATCTTCTGATTTCAGTTAGTGGCTGACTTTTTTTAAAAAGTTTTTCAGGCATCCAGTGTATCCTTTATTTCTGTAATGTTCTATCTAATTAAACTTTAAAGATATACATGGAATGTTCTATAATTAGATTTGAATAATTTTTATGAGTTGATATACTAACGGTACTTTTTATATTCTTTTTAAGTTATGTAGATTCCTTGCTGTTTCTTATCTGTGCTTATCAGAATAATAAAGAACTCTTGTGCAAAGGCTCATACAGAGGACATGATGAAGAGTTACTGTCTCATTATAGAAGAGAATGTTTACTAGTAAGTTCAGTGTCCGTATATGCGTCTGTTGTTTTGTCTTACATGGGAAACACTGTAAGATTGTAAACTCCATGAGCTAAGAGTTTTGATTGTGTCTATTAATGTGGCTTGCTCCCTTAATAGTGCTCAGGTAGAGTCCATTTAGTCCTTCTCCATAGATCTGGAGTATAGAACCGTGATAACCTGCGTATCACATTTTACATAGTAACTGATACTATGTATTTTATGTACTCCTCTAGTATTTTATGTGCTGAAAACTTAGCACTTGAAATATTGCTTAAAAAAAAATCTTTGTATCATAGTTCTGCATTAAGAACTCAAATGACTTTTTCGGTTATATAGATTCCTTGCTGTTTATGCTTTTGAACCTGTAAAAGTTTGATATGTGACTTATATGTGTTTAAAAAACTTCAAGTAGATAGGTTTTCTTTGAGGGGAAATATATAATCCACAGTAAATCTAGCTTGGGATAGATCTGTACCGTTTTTTACTGGGAATGTTAGTAGGTAGTATCTTAATATCTCTCTCTTAGCTGACTTGACTTACATTGTGCTCTTTAAAGACAAGGGTGGCTGAGAATCTGGTTTTAAGTTAAGGGTCTTCCCTTTGTGTGCAGGGGTTCAGCACCCACACATCCAAGCAACTGATAGGCATGCTTAGTTGAATCTATGAATTTGTGCCATTGTCTAGAAAATCCATTTTCGTGTAATGGGCCTGTAAAATTCAAACCCATGTTGATTCAGGGATTTTAAAACTCAAGTGTTGAAGGTTTGTATCATTTCCATTAAGGTTGGCATTCTTGATTTCATGACGTTTCAAGGGTTCTAATCTACTTCCAAAAGGAAGGCATGATATATAAGATGAAATATGTATATATACTTAACCTTAAACACACACACACACAAGCATTTTTTGTTTGTTTGTTTTTATTTACCTTTAAAACTCTGAGGCCTTGGATTGTGGAAGAAAGCTGCTTTTAAAACCAGCAGAAGCCAACAGCTGCTTTAAAACATGTAAAAATGGTGGAATGTTTCTCATACCATTTCATAACAGCAAATAAGTCTCAGCTCGTTTTAAGGGCTTAAATGAAACTCTATACCGATAATTTTTGTGATCCTCTTGTATTAGCACAAGCATTTACACCTCAGATTCTGACCCATTTGGTATTCTTGGAGAACATTTTCCCCCCCCAGAGCACAGCTCAGCTCTGGCTGATTTGGAGGGTGGGGAGGAAGATTGAACCTGGGACCTCTGAGTCTCAGACATGAGAATCTATTTGCATAGTCATTATGCTATCTCATTTTTGCTGAGGGATGTATGAAAACAATTTTTGTTTTTCTGAAATATGTGTGATAATGAGAAATATGCAAAATGATATGCCTGGATTTTGTTTTTTTAAAGACTCTTGAGATGAGCATTGATGTGGATCTTGATGCATAGAGTTTCTTGCCTTATAGAAAAGGGCAGACATCCCAGCCAAAGGAACACCATAGGAAAAGGAGGCCTGGCAGAACAGCTCAGTGGAATAGAACAAATAGAACACTGCTCTGCTATGTGCATGGCCCAGGTTTGAGTTCAGCCTCCACCACATTGAAGGCAGCCTTAGTGCGGCGGTCCCTCTCCCTTCTCTCCCTCTCCCTCTCCCTCTCCCCTCTCCCTCTCTCTCACTCTCTCTTTCTGTGTGTGTGTGTGTGTGTGTGTGTGTGTGTGTGTGTGTGTGTGTATGAAGAAAAGTTGGAAGTTTACAACTGAAGATGTAGATAAATCTAGCAAGGACAGATTATGAAGAGTAGGGCTAGATAGAAGTGACAAATTTGGTGATGCTTTTTGATGACTGGGAAACTTATGTATTATTCTAATGAATCTGTAAGTTTAGTTTCCCATGACTAGGTTTGTTTTCAGAAAATAATTCTGTCAAGAAGATACTGGAAAGGTGTATACACTTCTTCTTCTTCTAGTGTTTGCCCTTCTTCCATAGCCAGTCAACAGCGTCAGGTTGAGCCTGATGTCTGCTTGTTGCTGGCTTTGAAAGTGACTGGGATCCATGTGGATTCAGTCGGCTAGGAAGGATCGTCAGTTTCCCCAATAAATGGGTACTCACTGAGGAGAGAAAACAAACAAACAAAAACACCCTAGAATGGGTAAATGGTTGGCTGAGAGCCTCCTAAAGCAGTAGTATATATATATATATATATATATGAAAAGGAGGGTATAATTCTGAAATACACAGAAAAATGTAGCAATGAAACACTTCTAGACCTTTAGCATCAATGATGGATCTGCAGATTCAGCCCCATGAGCAAGTCAAGCTGAAACAAGATTAAATAAATGGGATTGCATTATACTAAAAAAATTCTACACATCAAAGTTAAACTACATAAGACTAAATAGAGAAACCAGTAATTGGGAGAGATATTGGCACAACAAACATCTGGCAACCAGCTGATATGAGACATTTAAGAATCATGCAACTCTACAATAAAAGGCCAAATAATCCAAGAACAAGTTAAAGTTGTGAGTTAACAGTTTTGTAAAGAGGTCACACAGATATAAGCATGTAAAAAAAGTCCCTTTTACTTCATTATAGAAATACAAACTTAAATGGCATTGATGTTCCACCTCATGGCAATTAGAATGACTTATATCTGAAAAACAAGAAGTGATAAATGTCGGTGAGGATGTGGAGAAAGGAATTCAGTCAAGAAAACACTGTGGGAATGCCGCCAGGTGCAGCCCCTATGAAAAACAGTATACAAAGTCC